>NC_091767.1:20592777-20895807 GCF_029378745.1 Bos indicus
CATTTATTATGGGCAATTAAAAAAAAATCAAAGAGAAGCGCAAAGAAATTGTTGAAAAGGGTAAAAGTAGATGCAAAAACCAGTGGAATGGAAAAGAAATTAATCAGTAAATCACTCTTTAGAATGAATTCCATTTTCTCTATGTGGATTTGTATTAAAAACAAAAAAGGGAAAACAATCTGTTTGCTAAAAGTACATAGAAAGTCCGACTAATAGACTGCCTAATAGACTCCAAAGAATTCACATATCCTCTTTGTTAATAAGAAAATCCCTCAATTAATCTCTGCCTAAATAAACTAATGTGAATCAGAAATCGGGGCTTTACTTTAGTGAGATTACACTCTGTGTGAAATGCTTCTTTACAAACACCCTTCACACTTCAGGCCCATAAATTACTAATGTGTGTTATGGTTGTTAGGGGCAATGTACAGAAATATATCCAGATTCCAAAATATCAAAAGCAAATGGTTAAAAATGAAAGCAAGAGAAAGGAGGAGACCATTATATTGGTTTGGTAAGAGTTGATTCAGTTCTACCTCTCCATCAGCACGGATTTTAAAGATCTGAATGACATACAGATGGATGAATACTTTGGATTTCATTTATTAGTCCACTGACCCTACACATGGCTTCATAAAAATGAAAATAACATTATTCTCCCACTTCATCCTCTGTAGAATGGAATATGTGTACGTATCTGGGTAGAATTTTTGTGATGTAGTTTGCCCCAGCACATTGTATACACACATATTTACATGTCATACATTTGGAAGAAATGTTGAGACAAGCAATTTCAATAACATATCTAAAGGAGAACCTTTGCCTCTTACAGGCAGATGACTTGGGTCTGTGAAAAAAAAAAAAAAAAACAATGCTGATTATCATGTAACAACTGGTTACCTGGCAACTAGAAACTAGAACTGTAGCAATACAGTTCTACCTCCTTAGTCTAGGGTTGACACAAAGAGAATTGTCACCAATGCATCTGCAAGGTTATATTCTGGAAGATTATGAGTTTTCTTCCATGGTCTGTTCTAAGAGCTTCAAGCTTTCACACTGAATTTTCTAGCTTAGGAAATAGAGTAGTTCGTGATGCATACATGCATGCTCAGTCATGTCAGACTCTGCAACCCCATAATCTGTAGCCTGCCAGGCTCCACTATGCATGGAATTTTCCAGGCAAGAATACTGGAGTAGGTTGCCATTTCCTACTCCAAATTGGTGATGCTATTAACCAAAATAGAGATTCTAGGAAAAGGAATACATTTGTTTAGTGTAATATAAAGATCATTCTTTGAACTGGTTGAGTTTGAGATGTCTCTTGAGAAGACGATTAGGAAGCTGAAAATTTTGCTGGTAAAAAATTTGGGGGGTAAAAATATTAACATGTATACTACTGCAACTGTTCATTTGAAAGTCACTTTACCTACAGTAATATTAGGTAATCTGTTATTTCCTTTATTGGCAAGTTCTGTCTCACTGCCTTCTTTGGGTTAGTTCTCCTTACCCGATGTTCAAGTGTTTTTCAATAAATTAAATAACAGAGCATTAAAACTGAAATTCTGGCCATGACCCTTTGACAATAAGATAACTAGCTACCAAAGGCATTTGTAATATAGAGTTTCCTGTGAGAGTTTCAAAAATAGATGTGTGAAAAATATATGTAAGACTCTTTGTGTAAGAGAATTTTTACTTCCATTTTAGTTGTATAAAAGGGCTGAAAACAAAAATTGCCAAAGAATTGTGCATGAAGCTCTTGTTTTGAGAGGGTGCTACTCTGGTTTTTATTGCTCTCCAGTGGGTGACCTACAATGTGGATGGGGAATTTAATATGTGTCTCCTATAGAACAATGCACTACTAATTAGGAGGCTGAACTAATGAGCTAGTGATAGCAGACTAAAGGACCAAGACATAAATAACTACACTCTCCAAATTTTCTGTGGGCCAGACAAGGCCTTCAAACCAAGCAGAAAGAAGGCTGGTGGAAGGCTCATCACATCCTATCCACATAACTCTTAAAGGACAAAAACTGCTGTCAACAGAAGGGTGTTAAAGGTATCCTCAGATTCCCAGGGAACGAGGAAGGAATAAACACGAAACTGAAGATGATTTTATCACCCTCAAAAGAGCAATGCAAGTGAGAACTCTCTCAAGATAAACAACGTGCCTGTGGGATGTGCCTCATCTAAAAAGTGTCAAAACTAGATCACCACAACTATCCTAGGCAATAACTATGTCTCAGCTCTCTTTACCTCATGACTCTCTCAGCTTTCATTCCAAGGAAGCCAGGAATCTTGATTCATAAGATGGGAAAGGAGAGGGAGAATGGCGAGCTAATGGAAAGATACTGAATCTTTCCCCTAGAAAGTCTTCCCCTTTATAACAGGCCCAACATAGAAGAAAAGAGGAAAAGCCACAACCTTCTATCACATTTGCTGTCATATTATAACAAGGAACAGAACATTGTAATTATGGAATTGGAAATTCTTTTCTGCAACTAAAAATTACTGCACACCTTTGTATTTCCTGGTGGCTCAGATGGTAAAGAATCTGCCTGCACTGCAGGAGATGAAGATTCGATCCCTAGGTCGGGAAGATCCCATGCAGGGGGGCGTGGCTACCCACTCCAGCGTTCTTGCCTGCAGAATCCCATGGACAGAGGAGACTGACGGTCTACAGTCCATGAGGTCACAAAGAGTCAGACACGACTGAGTGGCTAACAGTTTCACTTTTCACTTTTTTGTATTTCCTTAAGAGAAATCTTGCTGCTGCTGCTGCTAAGTCGCTTCAGTCGTGTCTGACTCTGTGTGACCCCAGCGACAGCAGCCCACCAGGCTCCCCAGTCCCTGGGATTCTCCAGGCAAGAACACTAAAGTGGGTTGCCATTTCCTTCTCCAATGCGTGAAAATGAAAAGTGAAAGTGAAGTTGCTCAGTAGTGTTTGACTCCTAGGGACCCCATGGACTGCAGCCTACTAGGCTCCTCCATCCATGGGATTTTCCAGGCAAGAGTACTGGAGTGGGGCGCTATTGCCTTCTCCAAGAGAAATCTTACTGTCTGCCCAAATTTTCATTCAGGGTCAGGAGCGAAATTAGTCCCAGTGAGCAGATATAAAGGAACTATGGAAGACCAAATAAGTTGCAGTGCTTGTGCAGTGTCCTTGTTACCATGACAATCTCCTCACGTGATCAGAAGTCTGAGGATTCTTGAGTGATCTGGTCCACTGCCCACCCCACACCATATCTTCTCCTCTAGCTTTCCTGATTTACCCAGTCTCTGCCCACATACAAATGATACAAGATGCATATTTTGCAAGTGTGCCCTTTTCATTTTTTCAGTTCCTATTAAAAAATAATCCTTTAGTGAATTTAAGCCTACTTCCCTGAACCTTCTATCATGTTGCCCTTATTTCTGCCTTTTCTAGTTACACACAATAAATTAAGTGCCTCTTTCATATGATAGCTCTTAAGGTTCTTGCAAAGAGCCATCATTATACAATTTTTTTCCAGCCTGCTATTCTCCACACTAAACAATTCTAGCTTCCCTGCTCTTGCTCAGTTCTTTTCACCACTTCCGCAGACAGATGTCAACAGGTTAGAAAGCATGCCGCCTCTCCCGAAGACAAATGAATAGCGCTTGTTCTGCAACTATGAGCTATAGTGGACATGTTCATAATAATATCCTGATATGCCTTATAAATTGAAGATTTTTGATAAAATGGTAGATCTCTGGAGTTAATAGTCAAATACTTATTTATGAGAACTAAATGCCAGTTCTTCATTTCTCCTGTTCTGTGTGGGCCTTCCTAGAGTAATGCTCTTGGCCTCTTGCCCATCTCTTACTCATGCATCCCAGGAGGATGTGAGCTGCTAATTTCATGAGTGATGACCATTGCTTTAGTTTTTATAACAGTAATCTATTAATAGGTCATAGGCAGTGGGGATTAAGTCTCTTTCCTCTCAGCCCAATACCAGGAAAAGACAATGACTTGGAGAAAACCAAATTTTCCTTGGGGTAAACAGTGCTAAAACATAGACTGACAATAAGGCAAGAATGAGGGCTAGCTGGTGGGGAGGAGAGACTAGAAATAACATTTCACGATCGTTTTCTAAGCCATATTTTTCAAACAGAATTAACTGTGATACTCCCATCAAATTTTATTAATTACTAGTGAAGAAAGACAGAGAAGGCAATGGCACCCCACTCCAGTACTCTTGCCTGGAAAATCCCATGGACCGAGGAGCCTGGTGGGCTGCAGTCCATGGGGTTGCTAAGAGTCTGGCAGGACTGAGCAACTTCACTTTCACTTTTCACTTTCATGCATTGGAGAAGGAAATGGCAACCCACTCCAGTGTTCTTGCCTGGAGAATCCCAGGGACGGGGGAGCCTGGTGGGCTGCCGTCTATGGGGTCCCACAGAGTCGGACATGACTGAAGCGACTTAGCAGCAGCAGTGAAGAAAGAATGGGCATTAATTACTGTTGTTGTTCAGCTGCTCAGTTGTGTCTGAGTCTTTGCAACCCTATGGACTATATAGCACGCCAGGCTTCACTGTTCTCCAGTATCTTCTGAGGTTTGCTCAAACTCATGTCCTTTGAGTCGGTGATGCCATTCAACCATCTCATGCTCTGTCACCCCGTTCTCCTGCCCTCAATCTTTCCCAGCATCAGAGTCTTTTCCAATGAGTCAGCTTTTCCATTAGGTCGCCAAAGTATTGGAGCTTCAACTTCAGCATCAGTCCTTCCAAAGATTAATAGGGTTGATTTCATTAAGGATTGACTGGTTTGATCTCCTTGCTGTCCAAGGGACTCTCAAGAGTCTTCTCCAGCATTACAGTTCAAAAGGATCAGTTCTTTAGTGCTCATCCTTCTTTATGGTCCAACTCACATCCATACATGACTCTTGGAAAAACCATAGTGGGTTTTTATTAGCCCCTAAAATCTCAGTATTTGGTCCTCTGATTTGGTGTTTAGGAAAAAAGATTATGAATTGTATTTGGAGAATGCTTAAGGACTTAGACTTAAGTAAACTTGGACCACAAAGGACTTTGACACGGACTGACCACAGTAGCTAATTGTGGCGAATACTTTTTAGCTGGGGGCTTCCCTGGTGGCTCAGTGGTAAAGAATCCACCTACCAATGTAGGAGACGAGACACAGCCTCAGTCCCTGGGTCAGAAAGATCCACTGGAGGAGAAAATGGCAACCCACTCCAGTATTCTTGCCTGGGAAATCTCGTGGACACAGGAGCCTGGCAGGCTACAGTCCATGGGGTTGCAAAAGATCAGACATGACTTAGCAACTAAACAACAACTTATTAGCTGAGGTTATTTTTAATGGGTTATAGTGTTTTGAAAATTCAAGATAACAAAGCATTAATATGTGATCCTCAGCAAATGACCTTGAAATATACAGGTATAACTTTTATCTAAACAGCACAGCTGAGGCAGATTTAATTATATAGCAAAGAGTGTTTGTATAGATGGGCTTTTTAAGAATTAGGAGAATGACTTTTTATTGACTTATTTTTCTCAGTGTGATTTGCAGACAGGAAGGCCAGGCCTGCAAAAGCAGTTGAGTTCTGCTTATGTCACAGAGCACTAATAAGACTCTAGGTTCACACTGCTAGTGCCATGCCTAAATAGAACACACCATTAGCTGGGGGCTTCCCTGGTGGCTCAGTGGTAAAAAAAAAAAAAAAAAAATCCTCCTACCAATGCAGGAGATGAGATGCAGCTTTAGGCCCTGGCACTAGCAGTGTGAACCAGAAGAGTAAGGTACCCAATAGGTGAAAGATACCCATGGATCCACTTTTGTCAGTTTTTAGGACTTAATGTATTAAAAGGACACAATGTCAATGATTTGGTCTTTTCATTCCCCCTCCGCCTGTGACCATGAGAACATGATACTGGAAAATGAATCTTTGGGGAATCAAAACTTCTCTCAGATGTACTGTTCCTACAGCTAGAGGGAAAGTAGAAGGGGATCAAGAATTAATTATTGTATCACCTGATCCTTTTGTCTAAGCCAAAATGAGGGCAAAATAAACAAACAAAAAATGAGAAAACATGTCCCTCCTAGACAAGCAAAAAGGAAATGATAAAGGGAGTTCTTCAGACAGAAGAAAAATAACCCCCAATTAGGAAGCATGTAAATTCAGGAAGAAATAACAAGCAATGGAAATTGCAACCACATGGGATAAGCCAAAATAAATCAACTCAAAAAATGTATCGCAGTATAATTGTTATTGTTGTTTTGTCGCTAAGTTGTGTCCGACTCTGGCTGCTCTGTCCACAGGATTTCCCACGCAAAAATACTGGAGTGGGTTGCCATCTCCTTCTCCAGAGTACCTTCCCAACCCAGGGATGGAAATCCTTGTCTCCCACATTGGCAAGGGGATTTTTTTACCACTAAGCCACCTGGGATTGAATATTGTTGTATTGAAAGCTGCTCAGTTGTGTCCGACTCTTTGCGACCCCACGGACTACACAGTTCTTGAAATTCTTCGGGCCTGAATACTGGAGTGGGTACCCTTTCCCTTCTACAGGGGATCTTCTGAACCCAGGGATCGAACCCAGGTCTCCCACATTGCAGGCAGATTCTTTACCAGCTGAGCCACCAAGGAAGCCCAAGAATACTGGAGTGTGTAGCCTATGCCTTCTCCAGTGGATCTTCCTGACCCAGGAATTAAACCAGGGTCTCCTGCATTGCAGGTGGATTCTTTACCACTAAGCCTCCTGGGAAGCCCTGAATTATTAGACTGGAAAAAACAGTCAAACTTTATGACATGCTGTTGTAAGAAAACCACCTTAAATACACAAATTACAAAAAAGTAAAAATAAAAAGGATATACATTAACCAATAATAAACTTGTATAACTATTAGTAATATCAAAAACAATTCCAAGGCAACGAGGGAGATAAAGATATTTCTCAATGATAAAGAACAGTAGACCAGGAAGGTATTATTTTCATCTGCATCACATAAGTCAAATACATAGAAATAGATCCAACAATATATTCAGAAGACCTCTTCAGTGGAAATTTTAAAATATTATTGGGAAGAAATTTTTAAATCTAAATAAATAAACATAGGCTGCTCATGGAGTAGAAACCTCAATATTATAGAGATATCAGTTTTCCGCAAATTGATTTTTAGATCCAGTGCAATCCCAATCACAGTACTGAACATTTTTTTTTTTTTAAGACAAGTTGATTCTAAAACTTACATGGAAAATAAAAGGCCAAGAATAGCAAACATGGTGTTGAAAAAGAAAAAATGTATAAGATTTATCCAACTATCATGGCTTACTGTAAAGTCGTCATAGTATGCTATTGCTAAATACAGTTTAAAAATACCAGTGTAATATATAGAAAGATAAAAAGACACATGACATAGAAGAGAGAGTTAAGACACATACCTACATAAATGTGGTACTCTTGCCTATAACATAGGTGATGCTACAGTGCAGTGAAGAAAAGATAGTCTTTTTTAGTAAACCTTCTGGGTCAGTATATGTTGAAAACTAAATTTGGTCTCACACTAAACACAGTATCATTTCCAGATGGATCGTAAACCTAACTGTGAAACAATACAATAAAGATTTTAGAAAAATATTTTCAAGAACTTGCATTTTCTTGCATTTTAGTTAAATTACTTAATAAGGACACAAAACAGTAACTGTGAAGGAAAAAATAATTGGACTATGCTAAAACTTTGAACAGAGAAGGCAATGGCAACCCACTCCAATACTCTTGCCTGGAAAATCCCAAGGATGGAGGAGCCTGGTTGGCTGCAGTCCATGGGGTTGCTAAGAGTCGGACACGACTGAGCAACTTCACTTTCACTTTTAACTTTCATGCATTGGAGGAGGAAATGGCAACCCACTCCAGTGTTCTTGCCTGGAGAATCCCAGGGACGGCAGGGCCTGGTGGGCTGCTGTCTCTGGGGTCGCACAGAGTCGGACACGACTGAAGCAACTTAGCAGCAGCAGCAGCAAAACTTTGAAGAGTTTAACAAGACACTTTTAAGAGAGGCAAAATCACACTACATGGAAGCAACCTAGATGTTCCTTGACAGATGAGTGGATAAAGAAGGTGTGGCACATATATACAATGAAATATTACTCAGCCATAAAAAGGAATGGATTTGAGTTAGTTGTAGTGAGTTGGATGAACCTGGAGCCTCTTATACACAGTGAAGTAAGTCAGAAAGAGAAAAACAAGTATTAGATATTAACACAGATACATGGAATCTAGAAACACAGTGCTGATGAGCCTAGTAGAGCACGGACATGGGGACTCAGTGGGGGAAGCTGAGGGTGGGACGAACTGAGGAAGTAGCGTTGACATAGATACTCTATCATGTGCAAAATAGATAGATAGTGGGAAGTTGCTATACAACAAAGGAAGCCCAGCCTGATGCTTTGTGATGACCTAGAGGGTGGAGTTGAAGGGACGGGGGGAGGTTCAACAGGGAGGATATATATATATATATATATATATATATATATCAGATCAGATCACATCAGTCGCTCAGTCGTGTCCGACTCTTTGCGACCCCATGAATCGCAGCATGCCAGGCCTCCCTGTCCATCACCAACTCCCGGAGTTCACTCAGACTCACGTCCATCGAGTCAGTGATGCCATCCAGCCATCTCATCCTATGTCGTCCCCTTCTCCTCCTGCCCCCAATCCCTCCCAGCATCAGAGTCTTTTCCAATGAGTCAACTCTTCCCATGAGGTGGCCAAAGTACTGGAGTTTCAGCTTTAGCATCATTCCTTCCAAAGAAATCCCAGGGCTGATCTCCTTCAGAATGGACTGGTTGCATCTCCTTGCAGTCCAAGGGACTCTCAAGAGTCTTCTCCAACACCACAGTTCAAAAGCATCAATTCTTCAGCACTCAGCCTTCTTCACATTCCAACTCTCACATCCATACATGACCACAGGAAAAACCATAACCTTGACTAGACGAACCTTTGTTGGCAAAGTAATGTCTCTGCTTTTCAATATGCTATCTAGGTTGGTCATAACTTTCCTTCCAAGGAGTAAGCGTCTTTTAATTTCATGGCTGCAGTGACCATCTGTAGTGATTTTGGAGCCCAGAAAAATAAAGTCTGACACTGTTTCCACTGTTTCCCCATCTATTTCCCATGAAGTGGTGGGACCAGATGCCATGATCTTCGTTTTCTGAATGTTGAGTTTTAAGCCAACTTTTTCACTCTCCACTTTCACTTTCATCAAGAGGCTTTTGAGTTCCTCTTCACTTTCTGCCATAAGGGTGGTGTCATCTGTATATCTGAGGTTATTGATATTTCTCCTCGCAATCTTGATTCCAGTTTGTGTTTCTTCCAGTCCAGCGTTTCTTATTATGTACTCTGCATATAAGTTAAATAAACAGGGTGACAATATACAGCCTTGATGAACTCCTTTTCCTATTTGGAACCAGTCTGTTGTTCCATGTCCAGTTCTAACTGTTGCTTCCTGACCTGCATACAAATATCTCAAGAGGCAGGTCAGGTGGTCTGGTATGCCCGTATATATATGACTGATTTGTGCTGTTGTATGGCAGAAACCAAGAAAGCACTGCAAAGCAAATTTACACATGAAACCAATTTACACATCCACCAATTAAAACATCAAAATAAAAAAGTCATGCTACAAAGTAAGAGAGAATATTTGTAAGACGTGTACTGACAAGATTAATATACAAAAATATATAGAATTCCTATAAATCAGTTAAGGCAATGGCAGAAATGTGCAGAAGACTTCACAAAAGAATCTCTCTAAATGGCAATAAGCATACAGAATAGTGCTAAATATGATAATGTATGAGGAAAAATAAAAATAACCACAAAACATTCATGGCCAGTTGATTTTTACCTAATGGGCCAAGAAAATTCGCTGGGTTGAAAGAGTGGTCTGTTGAATAAATGGTACTGAAATGACTGGATATCTACAGGCAAAAGTACAAGTTGGAACCCTGCTCACGCTGTATACAAAAATTAGCTCAAAATGGATCAAAGATCTAAATGGAAGTGCTAAAACTATAAAATTCTTTGATTAAAAACACATGTGCAAGGGGGAATTGGTCAAGATCATGGAGGAGGATGACATGGAATTCACTTCCTGCCACAAACACATCAAATACATGTGGAATAGTGTTCACTGAAAACTGACAGAAACTCTGCAACCAGGGCTGTAAAAAAAGATTGACATGAAATAAGATAGGAAAGGAAAGGAAGGGATCAGGTTGGGACCTGTGTTTCTGGGAAGGGACTGAGAGGAACAAGGAGATCTGCCCTGGGGAGTAAGCGGTTCAAGCCACACACTGGCCATGGCCATCCTGGCATCTAACCCAGGGAAGGCAAGCCCCCTTCGTTGGTTGGAGGGCTGTAGGGATGAACAGGGGGGCTGTGGGAAGCCTGCCCGTGAAGAGCACACGAATTCTGGCTCACTCCTGAGGCAGGGCACAGAGGGTGGTGGACTGAGGACTACTTCAGTATCTGCCTGGTTTCCCATGATTGCCCCGGCACATGCCCAGTCTGAGCTGAGCAAATGCTGCAGCCCTGCTGACTTCACCTCACAGCTGGAGTTAGCACCACCACGGAGGGGGAGAGACCTTGGCCATGGGATGCAGGGGTGACTTGGACCATGGTGGCATCTGAGCACAGTGGGGGCAGCCATTCTGGGTGCTTACAAGATCGGGTGCTTACAGAGATCGGGATGGGTCCCAATCTCTGATGCTGGCTGGACCACCACAGTCTTCACTGATACACATCAAGAGCCCACGTAGGCCTTGCCTGCCTGGAGTGCTGGTGCTGGGAAAAGGGAGACCACACACTGAAAGGGAACCCATCCAGTCTGCCCAACCCTCAAGGCTACTGCTCCATCAACTTGGGATCTGTCCTGCCTGCTGCAGGGCAGTGATGGCCACTGAACAGAAGGGAGGCCCCATCTCAGCTGGCTCTGGCCTTAGCTCCTTCATCTTTGGCCCCATCTCATACTAAGGTGAAAGCTGCCAGCGCACCCTGAAGAAAGACATGACTTCTGTTCACATCAAATCCATCTCTCCTATCAAAGGTACTGGGTATACAGACTGGGCTTCCCAGGTGGCTCAGTGGTAAAGAACCCAGCTGCCAAGGTAGGAGCCACAGGAGATGTGGTTCAATCTCTGGGTCAGGAATATCCCCTGGAGAAGGAAATGGCAACCCACTCTAGTATTCTTGCCTGGAGAATCCCATGGACAGAGGAGCCTGGTGGGCTACAGTTCATGGTGTCGCAGAGTCGGACACCACTGAGTGACTAACATATACATCATTTCCAATACTTCGGCCACTGATGTGAAAAGACTCTTTGGAAAAGACCCTGATGCTGGGAAAGATTGAAGACAAAAGGAGAAGAGGGTGGCAGAAGATGAAATGATTAGACTGCATCACTGACTCAATGGACATAAATTTGAGCAAACTCCAAGAGATAGTGGAAGATAGAGGAACCTGGTGTGCTGCAATACATGAGGCTGCAAAGAGTCGGACATGACTTAGCAACTGAACAACAATAATCAATCACTTGGTGACATTTTTGGACCAGAGATGACAACAATCAGACTTTATGGGGAAATTTATTACAGACTCTCCCTTCAAACTGAATAAAAATTTAATAATATGCTCTTATAATAGTTGACAATTAATTTCAAGTATTTTTAAGAATATTGGTCATATTTTCCTATTTGATTTTTTCATTACTATCTATGACCATGATATTCAATGTCACTGATCCTCTCCTGCTAAAAAACTTAGCAAGTCTCCAAACTGGAAATGAAAATAAAGAAACTTGATTTTTCTTAGGGAGTCGATGCTGGTCCCTGGGGATTACCAGTCTTTTTCTAGACTTTCTCATACAGCTCCAAATATTAAAGAGACTGATATCAGAATTATTTGCCTAAAGTTTTAAGAATCTATATTACCTTATGTGCAAACTTGGAATTTACTCATCTCCAGCTCTGAGGGTGTTTCCAAATAGTAATAATCAGTATGTTTCCAGGTTAATCTGTATATATGCAAAGGAGTTTAAAATTCCATTTAATCCCTGTCTTTATAATCAGTTACTACTTCTGATCATTCATGCTTAGACTAAAATAAATAATTTTGATATTTATAATATTACAAGCTGTGCATCTCCTTAAGGGGATTAAAAAATCTTTTTATTAGCTACTAAATTTTTTACACTCATAACAGTCCACAACATTTTTCAAGGCTGAATTCAATTCCAATTCCCTGCCTTCACATTAAAGCCTACATAAACTGCTCCATATGAATAGTTATTTAATATTTTATTAGAGCTTTTAATTTTACTATCCCCCTCAGTAAGTTATTCCCCTGCTTACAAATGTTATGGTCCAAAAATTCTTCCCAAGAGCTAATATGATTTTCCATTCTGTGTTTCCTACCATTCTAAAAAGACTAGTTACATCTTTCCTATGCCCCTGACCATTCTTCTCTAACAAATACCATTTCTTTATGTCCCCCTTCCCATTTCTAACACCAACTGTTCCCATAAATTAGCAAGCAGAACCTGCCCTAACTGAGCAGAGCATATATGCTAAGATCATCAGTATAGAATCAGAAAACTGGGTTCAGCCGAACTCTTGAGTGTAATTTTAAATTACTTAAATTCTGATATCCTTATAATAATATTACAACAGGAATAATATTTAGTATCTATTCTATAAGGTTATCATGTAGATTATATGATATAGAATATGAAGTCAATACTTACTTGTGCTAAAGCTCAATAGTGTTATAGTTATTCTTGTAGTAGTTAAAATGTTTTTGGTGGCAAGTCAATAAAATAGCTAGATTAACTAAAAAGTGGGGAGGGAAGGGAAGAGTATTTGAATGACACAGTGGAAGAATTTGAAAATCAGTGCTTTATATACACAGCAATTAGGGTCACTCAGGGGCCACAGCTGCAGGGGTCTAGTGTCATCAGCATTAATGGCGCACAATACCAAATGTGTTCTAGGTCTTCATTCTAAGACCTATTCATACCTTCACATTTGAGAAGATAGCATCTTATTGCTCCAATACGGTTCAGGATATTTAGTACTCCTGCATCCATGAGCCTAGAACAGGAAGACAGACATCATCTCTAGAGATCCACTCCCATGTATGACGCTAGCATCAAAACAAGGGGCACTGGGCAGCCACCCCTCCTGCTGCTGTCTTCCACTATATACATAGTCTTCTATTATATGTGTATGTATATATATATATATATATATATATATATATATATATAATGTAAAGAAATAGAGGAAAACAATAGAATGGGAAAGACTAGAGATCTCTTCAAGAAAGTTAGAGATACCAAGGGAACATTTCATGCAAAAATGGGCACAATAAAGGACAGAAATGATAAAGACCTAGCAGAAGCAAAAGAGATTAAGAGGAGGTGGAATACACAGAAGAACTGTACAAAAAAGGTCTTAATGACTTGGGTAACTATCATGGTGTGCTTACCCACCTAGAGCCAGACATCCTGGAGTGTGAAGTCAAGTGGGCCTTCGGAAGCAACACTATGAACAAAGCTAGTGGAAGTGATGGAATTCCAGTTGAGCTATTTCAAATCCTAAAAGTGCTGCACACAATATGCCAGCAAATTTGGAAAACTCAGCAGTGGCCACAGGACTGGAAAAGGTCAGTTTTCATTCCAATCCCAAAGAAGGGCAGTGCCAAAGATTCTTCAAATTACCACACAATTGCACTCATTTCATATGCTAGCGAGATAACGCTCAAAATTCTTCAAGCTAGGCTTTAATAGTACGTGAACCAAGAACTTCCAGATGTACAAGCTAGATTTAGATAAGGCAGACGAACCAGACATCAAATTGCCAGTATTAGCTAGATCATGGAAAAAGCAAGATAATTCCAAACATACATCTACTTCTGCTCCATTTGACTATGTGAAAGCATTTGTATAGATCACAACAAACTGTGGGAAATTCTTAAGGAGATGGGAATACCAGACCACCTTACCTGCCTCCTGAGAAATCTGTATGCAGGTCAAAAAGCAAAAGTTAGAACCAGACATGGAACAATGGATTGATTCAAAATTGGGAAAGGAGTACATCAATGCTGTATATTGTCACCCTGCTTATTTAACTTCTTTGCAGAGTACATCATGCAAAATGCCAGGCTGGATGAAGCACAAGCTGGAATCAAGATTGCCAAGAGAAATATCAATAACCTCAGATATTCAGATGATACCACCCTAATGGTAGAAACCAAAGAGGAACTAAAGAAACTCTTGATGAAGGTGAAAGAGGAGAATGAAAAGCCTGGCTTAAAACTCAACATTCAGAAAACTAAGATCATGGCATCTGGTTCCATCACTTCATGGGTAGTAGATGGGGAAATAGTGGAAACAGAGACATTATTTTCTTGTGCTCCAAAACGCTGCACATGGTGACTGAAGCCATGAAATTAGAAGATGTTTGTTCCTTGGAAGAAAAGCTATGACAAACCTAGACAGCATATTAAAAAACAGAGATGTCACTTTGATGACAAATGTATGTATTGTCAAAGCAATGGTTTTTCCAGTAGTCATGTACAGATGTGAGAGTTGAACCAAAAAGAAGGCTGAGAACTGAATAATTGATGCTTTGAACTGTGGTGTTGGAGAAAACTCTCAAGAATCCCTTGGACTGCAAGGAGATCAAACCAGTCAATCCTAACGGAAATCTTTCATCAGATTAGAATATTCATTAGAAGGACTGATGCTGAAGCTGAAGCTCTAATACTTTGGCCACCTGATGTGAACAGCTGACTCATTGGAAAAGACCTTGATGCTGGGAAATATTGAGGGCAGGATGAGAAGGGGTGACAGAAGATGAAATGGTTGGATGGCATCACTGATTCGATGGACATGACTTTGAGCCAACTCCGGGAGATGGTGAAGGACAGGGAAGCCTGGTGTGCTGCAGTCCATGGGGTCATGGAGAGTCAGAGACGACTGAGTGACTGAAGAACTACAAGTACTACTCTTACAAGTTTTACTACTGCTGGTGCTACATCTCCTTTTATTATTATTGGCAAGCCATTCTCACACTTTATCTAGAATCAGTTAAAAGCCAGATAGTAAGTGCTACAAAAACGCTTGCCCCACAGATCATGCTGGGCTGGAAATCACCATTGTTGTCCCTTGTGATATTGTAAAGAAAGAAAAGAAAATCACATTAAAAGATTTATTTGGAAAAATTTCTCTCTACCATTTTAAAGAACAATAATTCTTACTCACAGACGTGAGTAAGGCTAATCACCAAACCTGAAAAAATGCATAACAATGATAACTAGCTTTTAGAGACTTTGCTATGCCCTCTAATTTGCACATTATTTCTGACTTTACCTTTACACAGTCTAAACAACATTAAATTTATGCATCATTTCTGCCTCTACCTGGCATAATATTGCAAATATGTGTTTATAAAATAAGACAATTAAGGTAGATTTAAATGACCCAATTTGGATTAAATTATTTATTTAAATCATTATTTACTTAAACAAGTAAATTGCCATGGCTATTACATTTCTTTGGGTAAATATTGCCAAGCACTTTCAGCAATATTTACCAGAATAAATATTGATAAATAAACATTTACCTGATAGATAATTATAAGGTATAATTATAATTAGGAAACTATAACTAGAAAATAGGAAATTAAAATGATTGATCTGGTATTGTCTTTACTATTTCCCCTAATTGAAGGGCACCTTGCTGGTACACTAAGGAAAAAATCATTTTTTGATGGATTAATCCTATTAAGAGTAGCAGCTAAAATGCAAGGTGGGGGGAAGAATTAGCAGGTGAATAAGAAATTATTCACAATTGAGTATACACATCTTCCTTGATTTAGGATGAAGTTACATCTCCATAAACCCATTTTAAGTTGAAAAAATCCTAAGTTCAAAAAGTTTTTAATACACCAATTACCAAACATCATACTTAGCCTAGCTTTCTTTAATTTTGCTCAAAACACTTGCATTACCCTACAGTTAGGCAAAACCATCTAATACAATGCCTATTTTATAACAAGGTATTGGATATCTCATGTAATTTATTGAATACTGCACTGAAAGTAAAAAGTAGAATGGTTGTATAGGTACAGAATGGCTGTTAAATGAATCAGTTGTTTATCCTCATGATTGTGCAGCTGACTGGGAGCGGTGGCTCACTGCCGCTGCCCAGCAGCAAGAGAGAATAGTATACTGCACATTGCTAGTCCAGAAAAGATCAAAAGTCCAAAGTCCAAGTACACTTTTTTTTTGGTCTTTTTTTTTTTACTGAATGGATATTGCTTTCACACTCTCATTAACTTAAAAAACCCTAAGCCAAATTCTTATTAAGTCATGGACTGTCTACATACATGCTGGTAATGGAAAAAGCAATGACTTTGGAGTCCAAAACCCCTGGGGTTCAATTCTGCCTTTGTCATTCAATTGATGTGCATTCATAAATTCATTCCAAAATTTATTTGATCCCCAGTGTCTTCATCTGAAAAATAGGCACAATAGAACCTACTTCAAGTTATTACTCTGAGAAGACAATGCATCAGTGGTGCTCAGGGTCTAGCATGGAGCATCCACATATTCTTAGATCACTTTTCTCCAAGGGAAAGTGGAAACTAACTTATTTAGCAGTTGAAGAAGGTAAAATAATACATGGGCTTCCCTGCTGGCTCAGATGGTAGAGAATCTGCCTGCAATGCTCCTCTTTGTATATTACAAGCACTTTCAGCAATATTCACTAGAATAAACATTGATAAACATTTACCTGATAGATAACTATAAGGTATAATTATATTTAGGAAACTATAACTATAAAATAGGAAATTAAAATGATAGATCTAGTATTGTCTTTACTATTTTCCCTAATTGAAGGGCACCTTGCTGGTACACTAAGGAAAAAATCATTTTTTGATGGATTAATTGACCCAGATTCAATCCCTGTAACATTTACCCAAAGAAATGTAATAGCCATGACATTTACCCGTAAAAGGGTGCAGAAGACCCCTGGAGAGGGGAATGGCTACCCAACCAGTATTCTTGCCTGGAGAATCCCATGGACAGAGTAGCCTGGCGGGCTACAGTCCATGGGGTCACAAAGAATCGGATGTGACTGAGCGACTGAGCACATACAGCACATAAAATAATACATATAATTTAACCCTTTTAGAAGCATAAAACATGTTACATTAAAATAGTACTCAAGCTTTTTCTCAAAAATTGTCAGGACTTCCTGGTGGTCCAGCGCTTAAGAATCTTCCTGTCAATTCAGGGGACATAGGTCTGATCCCTGCTTCAGGAACATTCCACATGCTGCAGGGCAACTAAGCCCAAGCGCCACAACTACTGAAGCCCGCAAGCTCTAGAGCTCACACACCGCAACTCCTGAGCCCACGTCCCGCGGAGCCCATGCCCGCGTGCCTAGAGCGCATGCTCTGTACCAAGAGAGGCCGCCGTGCATTGTAACTGGACAGCAGCCCCTGCTCACAGCAGCGGGAGAAAACCTACAAGCAGCAATGAGCACCCACAGCAGCCAAAAGTAAATAAATACATGTCAGGCGTGGCATCTCAATGAGAATGCAAAGTACAGCCTTATTTAAAGACTCAAGATTAGTCAAGAGATTCGCTCAAGGCCAAAGGGAAATCTGTGGTCAAGTCAGAACAAAGGCCCAAGTCTCCTGCCTTTAGCTAAGGTGCTAAAACGCACACTTTGCTGAGCTGCAGGTGGCATCTATTCCAGGGTTTGGGGTGCTTGCCACACAGTAGCCTCCTATCTGTCCTTGAATATCAGAGCAGCAGCAAACACAAGTAGGTAGAAAATCAAAGATGTTCACTGTGTTCAGAGCATACACAATGTGTTGCTTGTGTAAAAAAACAAAGTTAAATCTGTGTAAGCAAAAAGAACAAACAACATACTGAATAAAGGAATCTCAGTTTGGGGAAAGGAGAAAAAAAGATGGTGTGTATGAAGGAAAAAAAATACCCACTAGGGTAGTTTACCTCGCCAATTCAGCAAGGGCCAATCACCTCTCTATCTGGATGCCTTTTTACCACCCCATCCCATCCTGTCTCAACAGAATAGCTTAGTTATAACTAAAGAAACCAGTAGACTCAGGGTAGCTTCTAGTTGAAAACATACAAAACGGGGAAATGAAGGGAAAAAAACACTAGGTTATTTTGCCCAAAATATTTATGGAAATCATGCTGCAGAGCTCCTCAAGAAAAAATAAAAGAGGATTATGCTGAGGTGAAAGGAATCAGGATGAGGATGAAAGAAAAATAAGCAGAGAGAAGAAAGGCCTTTCATGGGATTTGTACTGCACATGTGCACTTATTTCATTCAGAAGAGTGTTGCTACAGAGCCCAGCAGGGGTAAACCCTTATTTATCTCTGGTTATTAGCCAAGCCTAAATTGTGTAACAAAAATAACAAAAGATTTTCTTTACATCTAATTAGACATAAAGGCTAGAACAATGTTCTTGTGAAAGGATGCTTTTAAGATGCTTTTTTGGAATTGAAATAGTAACAACATTTGTTTTGTGTGGTAAACAGAAGCCTTTTGGCAGTGCAGTTGCTTTCATTTTGAAACTGCCAAGAATTATTTGCTTATCTATGGAATTTCAACTACTTTGTGTGCCTGTGAGTCATATGGATACTAGAATAAATGGGGCTACGGAGAACACTGGGGTTTACTGTGGCCATCAGGCAACTTCCGCTACAGAGGCAGAGACACAGACATGCATGCACACACACACACACGCTCACACACACACCAGGTACCCACATTACCCCTCTACAGGCAGAGGGTAGAAGAAAAGACAGAAGAGAGTGTAAACGAAGAGAAAGAAGACAGAAGTATCACCAGAAGACAAAGGCAATGAAGGAAGGACAGATGAGAGAAGGAAGGAAAAGCAACGGCAGGGAGAATGACAGAATTCCTAGATGCAAGATTAAGGTGGAAGGGAAGAGTGTCAAAAATTAATAAAAAGGAAGAACGGAAGGGACAGATGGGGGATATCAAGAAGGAACACAGAAAGCGAAGGGAGTAATAGGAAAAAAGTGGGAAAAGGCTTGGAGAGACTTCATGAGGCAAGAAGAGCCTAATACAATTTGAAAAGAACTGCGGAGTTCTCTAAATGATAATGGTATTTGACAGTATGATATTTATAGCTGTTTCCAGCTCTCTCTGAATACTATATAGGATTATCCAGATTTTCTGGGGTTTATCACCACAGGCATGTAGGATTAACAGCCTGATGAAGTAAAGAATTATTTTCCAATCCAGTTCTTAGGCTTGTATAGCACTCTTCCCTGACTATGGTACATAAAATACAGTAACTGAGGGAAAGAAAGGGTGTGTAGCTGTGTGTAGACATTCCCCAACTTACAGTGGTTCAATTTAGGGTTTTTTGACTTTATCATGGTACAAATTTGATATGTACTCAGTAGAGATCATACCTCAAATTTTGAATTTTGATCTTTTCCCAGGCTAGAGATAATAATATGTGGTGATACTCTCTGGGCCACTCCTAGTCAGCTTCTTGGTCAGGGATGTCAACAACTGATAAACATTTGCAACCATTCTGTACACATACAACCATTCTGTTTTTCATTTTCTGTAGAATATTCAGTAAATTACATGACATGTTCAACACTATTATAGATCACATTTTGTGTTAGATTATTTTTTCAGCTGTAGGCTACTATTACTGTTCTGAGCATGTTTAAGTTCGGCCAGGCTAAGTTCTGATGTTCAGTACATTAGGTGCGTTAAATGCATTTTCAACCTACGATATTTTTAATTTAGGATGGGCTTATTGGACATAATTGCATCTTAAGTTGAAGAAGATCTTTAAACTAAAAGAAGAAATTCTTTAAACTAGGATTGAAATATTAATAAGCATTAGGTTCAGAGAAATCCACTAAATTAACAAGCATTATGTAGCACCTACTGTGTGTCAAGCTCTGTGAATTCAGTGGAAAAAAATGTAGACATAGCCTCTGCCTCCCAAAGTTGAGAGCCCAGTTGAGAGTGTGGTAAATGGTATGTCAGAGGAAGTACATAGCTGTAAGGAGCAGGTAACTAGAGACCCAAGTCAGTTCAAGTGGAAAGTAATAAAACGGAGTCAAAACTTATAAAAATAGATAGCTAGTGCGAACCTGCTATAAAGCACAGGGAGCTCAGCTTGGTGCTCCGTGATGACCTAGAGGGGTGGGATGGAAGGAGAACGGTGGGAGGGAGAGCCTAGAGGGAAGGGATATATCTATACATGTAGTTGATTCATTGTTCAATGTACTTCATTGTTCAGCAGAAACTAACACAATAATGTAAGCAATTATGTTCCAATAAATAAAATAAAATTAAATTAAAATATATCAAAGGCCCCCTCCAAAAGATGATTGAAAGCTAATTGGGCAAAGACTAAAAGGAAGGCAGGGATGTTGTGAGGAAACAAAGGAAATGTTCAAGGCAGAAGGATTAATGGACCAAAAGAATGGTCTTTCTGGTTTACAAGAAGTCTCTCTCTGTGATGATGTTGAGTTACAACGCTGTAGGGAAAGCAGAACCATATTGTGGAGGGACTTACTTGTTTGCCATGAATTTAGAACTTTATAATAAGGACAATAAAATGCTATTGAAACATTGTTCAGTGGGAATTAACAGTACAAAAATTTTTACCTTCTAAATATCATTCTTTAGGAAGTAGATGAGAAGTAGACAAGACTAGTGGTTCAGTTAATAAGCTCTTACAATAACCCATATAAATAGAAGAAGATAGTCTAGACCAAGGCAGGAGCAATGAGGTGAGAGAGAAGGATCTGGATTCTCAAGATAATAATCTGCAGAATCAAGAAATTCAGTAATTGACTAAAAGTGGAGAGACCAAAGTTATGCCCAGAGTCAGTAAGAACAGCTCTGAAAATGGTGTTGCTTTGTATAAAAAGGGAGTTGTTAGTAGAGAAGTTAGAGGAATGTCAAAATGACAGCAAGAGGCGTTCATCATCCTCAGTGATTTGTTACAGAACTAAATAGTCCTGTGTCGAGTTTTTCCTTTTATAGACATGTATTCATTAAACAAATTCAATAAAGGATTACTGAATGAATGACTAAATTCCAGAATGGATGTGAGGGAATAAACAAATGAAGAAATACATGAAGAAATGAAGGAGTAAATAGATGAGAGAAAATTCACAGAAGGAGGAAGACAATGGGCACAGGAAAATATTTTTATTTTCATTAGCAAGGGTGGTAAATCTTACACTCAAAATGGAGTCAGTCTCCCAATCTCAGGTAGTCTAACACCTGTGATACTCAATGCAGAGCAAAAATAAAATCCACAAGAGAAACAGTACTGAGGCCTGATGAAACTTCATTTAAGAATGCAAACAGAGGTTTGCATACTTTATAGGCATTGATTTTACCCAAGGAGATGAACAGTTATAAATAATGGTATCCTTGTTAATGCTTCAAAGAAGCCCAATTTAGACTTCAGACTCTGGCATAATGAGTGTTGACGTCTATCTCACCACCTCCTCAGATGTGTACATGCTTATTTAATGATAATTTTTAGTATGATTTATAAAAGACAAATAGGATAGCAACATGGTTTCATTTCACCCCCTGGAAACAGAACTCTCTGGGAGTTTTAAGGTCAAAATGGTGAAAACAAACATTAAGATCTAATAGAAACTAATTCTTGACTTGCTGCATTTTAGCACCTCTCTGGCCACACGTATTTGCACACACATATAAGTGAGTGTGGAGAAGGGGCGTCAGCTAGCGTGTGTGAAATTATCACATCATCACCTGAATGAACTCTTCCACCCCTTGATGTCAGTGCAACGCAGACAAACTCATTTCTCACTCAATTGTCAGCACACTTAAGAATTCAGAATGCAGACAGGCCTACTACTAAAGGATAGGCTGCTTTCACTGATAGCAACGCCAATATGTAAGGTAAGAACTTATAAATCTGTCAGTGCATAATCTTAGGAGCTCATGACAGAACATGTGGCTAGGATCAAAGCAGAACAAACATGACTGTTCTTATGCTTAAATTATCCTGTTAATTTCTACATAAAAACTTCTATTAATATGGCTAAAGTTCCATTTTGTTCAAAATTTCTCCCAGAAATAAAACTGTTTGTTCTTAAATTATTAGCTATTAGAGAAAACATTCAAAACAGAAGGCTCTAGAAAGGATTTACCCTTATTTCACCATGATATGTTATTTGACCTTTACAAACCTTTTCCTGTTCCTTTTAAAGTGGCAATTCTTATTTGGGAGGAGTATTGGAATTGATAAATGCTTTAGCACATGTAAACATTTAACAAATATGATATTTACCCATATGAAATGTGCAGTAAAGGCTTACATAACTGATTTTTTTTTTTTTTAAATCAAGCTAAACACTATGGAAAACAAGCCAGGAACACTTTTCCCCTCAACTAGTGCCTTCAAAACATGCTGGACTAGATTTCTTTTCTGGTCCTAGACAACACCTGGAGTGATTCTTTGGCTTTCTGGTCACTTTTATTTACACAGAAAAAAACAAAATCACACTTTGGCAACAGAGAATTTCGGATATTACACAGCCTAGTCAAGTCTAAACCAAAACTGCAGTTTCATACCCAATTCAGTCTCTCCTCACATCAGTTTATATATTACGCAGGCTAAGAAACCTCTATGGGAAAACAGGCTTTTACTCTTTCTTGTTTTGGAATTTTTCTTCCTTCCTTTTATTTGCTCCTCCTTTCCTCTCAGATGCTACTGGGTCCTTTTCCTCCTGCGTTAAATCAGGACTCGGGAGGAGGCCGAGTTTGGGAAACAAGCATAAAGAGCTACTGTAACCTGACCATTCGTTCTTTTAGTGTGGCAGACGCCAAACACCAGTTTTCTCATCAAACATATTCTTGGCTCTTTCATAGACCCCACAGCGATCTTCTTATGACACAATTTCCTCAAACAAACAAAGCAATAACCACCTGAACTCTTGCAAGATAGCCTAGAGCTTCATACTGCCAGGGACTCCTTGCTCAAGCAGGCTATGCTCATGAGCATAGTTCCATCAAACTATGGAACCCAGTTACCTTTTAAGGTAGAAAACTCATGTCTTCTTGTCAAACCAAAACTTGAAGATTCCACCCGCTTCTCACTGCCCTCCTCCCTTGGCAGGCTGTCTCAGACCTCTCCACTCACTCCCAGTTTAAGAATTCTCCAGGCAGGAGCAAAACTGCCTGTATGTATTCACATACACTCTCAAGCTCTCAGAATGCATGTTAAGCACTTCTAAGAACTGCCTCCCTCACTGTACTCCTGTCTTAGAAGTGAGTAAGTAGACTCATCTCTAGCTCAGCAGACATCCAGCTTTGGTGTGAGATGCCATTTCCGCGGCTTGCCACCACTTCCAAAAACTGCAAGAGATTTTCTTGGAGCCTCCATCACTAGACTGGGGGTAAAGGAGAAGAGAAAAACAAAAACACTTTTCGCCTAAGCCTATTACTCCTAACTTCTACAACTTTTTTATTCATTCTCTCTCTTTTCATCGTATCGGTTGAACAGTAAGTGAGAAAAGAACTTAAAGGATTTTCTTAAATCCTAGAGGTAATTTCTAATCTATGGCATTATTAATGGAGAAGGCAATGGCACCCCACTCCAGTACTCTTGCCTGGAAAATCCCATGGATGGAGGGGTCGCTGAGAGTCAGACGTGACTGAGCGACTTCACTTTCACTGTTCACTTTCATGCATTGGAGAAGGAAATGGCAACCCACTCCAGTGTTCTTGCCTGGAGAATCCCAAGGACGGGGGAGCCTGGTGGGCTGCCGTCTATGGGGTCGCACAGAGTCGGACACGACTGAAGCGACTTAGTAGCAGCAGCAGCAGCATTATTTTTTTTTTTAATTTTATTTTATTTTTAAACTTTACAATATTGTATTAGTTTTACCAAATATCGAAATGAATCCGCCACTGGTATACATGTATTCCCCATCCTGAACCCTCCTCCCTCCTCCCTCCCCATACCATCCCTCTGGGTCGTCCCAGTGCACCAGCCCCAAGCATCCAGTATCGTGCATTGAACCTGGACTGGCGACTTGTTTCATACATGATATTATACATGTTTCAATGCCATTCTCCCACATCTTCCCACCCTCTCCCTCTCCCACAGAGTCCATAAGACTGATCTAACACTCTGGATAAGATCTTTGTTTGTTTGAGGAGGCAGAGCTATACATTTTAGGATATTTAACCAGATTCCTGCTTCCTACTCTCTAGGTGCCAGAAGCTTTCTTTCCCTTTGAGATATGACAACCAAATATGTCTCCAAACACTGCCAGATAGTCTTTGCGGGCAAAATTCCCCCTTGTTGAGATTCACTGGCCTAGAGACATGGCACCCAGTTGCATCTGGGTGTTATCTCAGAGATTTTTTGCTTGCTTTGGGGTTCGACCTAAAATTTTGAGACAACAGAAAAAATCCATATAGTTATACTACTTTCCCAACTCCTACATTCATTAATTTAGTGGAAATTCTCTTTTTATTCACTAAATAAATCTTCATGGTCTGCTAGGTACCAGGCACTATCACAGGCATTAAATGAGATAAGACTCTGGCTTCTGGGAGCTTATAGGTTAGAGATACTGGAGGGAAAACTGAAGCATTCAGCAGATGGATAATATGATCAAAGTGGTTTCTGAAGGAGCCTACCTGGGCATCATTAAGTATGATGAGAACAGAAGGAAGTTTGAAACCTGGAAAACTAATTAGGAGGCAGTTGCCACAATAAAACAAACAAAAGAATTTTAAAGGGAATAATGATCTGGATATGACTCCAGGTCATGAAGAGCAAAGAATAACACAGAGTGAAGTTGAAAAAAAAAAAAGTGATGGAATTTTATAAAGTGGTTGGATAAATGGAAAGAAGAAATAGGTACATATCTTCATTGGTTTCCTTCTTAGGAAATTATCACAGTTTTCCTTGCAGATATGGGATTTTTGGGATTAAAAAAAAGCAAAACCTGCTAGGCAGATGACTGTGGGAAAAAACAAGAGTTTTCATTGGTTTTTTTGGTATTTGTATGTGGTAATTTTGATTTGAGGGCAGATTATTCAAGGTTATTCTGCAGACAGAAATTCAAAGTGAGGACTTCCCTAGAAGAGATGTACTGGTCTTCACCTCATTTTTCTCTGAAACCCCTAAGATAAATATAAATGAACTGGTTGATCTTTCAGGTATGTTTTGAGAAAAATAGCTTATTACTAACTCAGATTCACAAACTAGCATTCAGGCCATCCAACAATAAAATCCAATCTTTAGACCATCTCTGATGACTTTACCTAAGCAGAAGCAGCCTATTCTGCATATATAGGAGACATAAGTCTTCATAGGCTCTTAACATAGGCCCATATTTTAGAAATGAAGACTAGTAAGAAATGTAAGACACTTTCCTTTTAAATGGAAATGGCAAGCACTTGTTAAAATAAAGTGGAAGCGAAATTTTTGCTCAGTCGTGTCTGACTCTTTGCCACCATGGAATTCTCCAGGCCAGAATACTGGAGTGGGCAGCCTTTCCCTTCTCTAGGAGATCTTCCCAACCCAGGAATTGAACCCAGGTTTCCCGAATTGCAGGCAGATTCTTTACCAACTGAGCCATAAGGGAAGCCCTGTTAAAATAAGCAGGTTCCAAATATAGTATAAAAATGTAACTCCAGTAGCTATAGGATTGCTTAGCTAAAAAATATTTTAAATTTTAATAGAACTAGAATTTGACCTATTTCTTATTCCTGTCACTTCTCCCTTTGTTCAACTGGATTTTCTCAAATTTTAGATCAAGAAGGTTAAATTGAAGAAATTTTTGCTCTTTGGAAATGAACCTATTATCTTATTATCCTCTCATCTTTCTGCCAACCATTCTACAGCTTTCATGCTGGTTCCTTCATTCTTTATTTCTCTCTTGATTCTGTTGAGAAGTCTAAGAACATTTTTAGGAGTTTTGTAGTCCTGGGTTCAAATTCAAGTACACCTTTACAAAGTTATTCTATAAATTCAGGCAAATCTTTCTTTAAGATGTCTTTAAAATTAAGAGAACATTTGCTTATAAGGCTTTATGTTAATAAATAAATTAAAGATGCACACATATAGAATTCATTTTAGTTGTTTTTTCCCCCTTTCCTTCTCCCTCTTCTAAGTGATTGGTAACAGGAGATACGAAAGGCATGACATGCCTATTTTGTATTTGCTTATACATAAAGGCTTCCCTGGTGGCTCAGACGGTAAAAAAAAAATTTGCCTGCAATGCAGGAGACCTGGATTCAATTCCTGGGTGGGGAAGATCCTCTGGAGGGGGAAATGGCATCCCACTCCAGTATTCTTGCCTGGGAAATCCCAGGGACAGAGGAGCCTGGGGGGCTACAGTCCATAGGGTTGCAAAGAGTTGTACATGACTGATCAACTTAACACTTTGACATGCTGAAACAATAGTAAAAATATAGGTATTTTATGTACAATCTGAACAATGTCGAGCCTACAAAGCAATAAAAATATGTATAGAAAAGAAATGCAAGAATGCAAACAGTTATTAACAGTGATAATTCTGGATGATGAAAAAACAGATGTTTATCTTTTTCACCATTCTATTTCCCTATCTTTATATAATAAATATTTAATTTCCTAATGAAAACCATAAATGAACTTCATGGCAAAAGAAAGGAAGTTTCTAGAGTAAAAGAAATTCCAATATTCTCATTAATGAAAACAGAGGTTACTGGATTAACTAGTAACTCAGAGAAATAACCCTCACACTAAATAAGGTAATGTTCTTTCCTTTCTCTCTACACTATAAGTGGAACAGATGGGTGCATTAGTACCCACGGAATATATCCTCAATCTCTGTTTATGATACTGACTTTGGGCTTTAAAAAAAATTAAAATAAGTATTTTCCAATCATGATAATAGCATTAATCTAATCAGATTCTAGCACATCAATTTTCATAATCAGATAAATGCTAAATAGTATGATCATTGTTGTTGTTGCTCAGTTGCCCAGTCATGGCAACTTTGTGACCCCATGGACTGCAGTATGCCAGGCCTCCTTGTCCCCCAAGAATGATCATTACTGTGGCTTAGACAGGTCTTCTTTTATAACACAAGTACAGAAGAAATCTCCATAGTTAGGAATATACATCCACCACTCTCCAGCTCAATTTTGTCTTCATTTTGCTGACTTCCTAAGAGGTACTCAAAATGTCTAAGTACTGCAGCAATGGAAGTCTAATCTGCATGTTGCTGCTAAGTTGCTTCAGTTATGTCTAACTCTGTGCGACCCCATAGACGGCAGCCCACCAGGCTCCCCCGTCCCTGGGATTCTCCAGGCAAGAACACTGGAGTGGGTTGCCATTTCCTTCTCCAATGCATGAAAGTGAAAAGTGAAAGTGAAGTCGCTCAGTAGTGTCTGACTCTTTGCGACCCCATGGATTGCAGCCTACCAGGCTCCTCCGTCCATGGGATTTTCCAGGCAAGAGTACTGGAGTGGGTTGCCATTGCCTTCTCCAAATCTGCGTACTACTTTAAAATTTTAATTCAGAATCACATGGACCCTACTTAAACTATTGCCTCTATCCCCTGCTACCCCAGCAATGACCCTCAAAGGGAAAAACAAAGACTCCAAGAACTTTCTTACCATGTTGCAATTACTCATTTACTCATCTATTTTCTTATCACAATGCATTCTCCTTTAAGACAAGGGAGATGTTTCAATCTTTTTTTTTTTTCACCCCATCAGTTGACAAGGCTGTATATTGGTACCCTGCTTATTTAACTTATATGCATTGTACATCAAACAAAATGCCAAGCTGAATGAAGCACAAGCTGGAATCAAGATTTCTTGAAGAAATATTAACAACCTTAGATAAGCAGATGACCCCGTTTTAAGGGTAGAAAGTGAAGAGGAACTAAAGAGCCTCTTGATGAAGGTGAAAGAAGAGATTGATAAAACGGCTTTGAAACTCAGCATTAAAAAATCTAAGATCATGGCACTGGATCCCATCACTTCATGCAAATAGATGGGGGAAAAGTGGAAACAGTGGCAGATTTTCTTTTCTTGGCTCCAAAACCACTTCAGACAGTGACTGCAGCTATGAAATTAAAAGACCCTTGCTCCTTGAAAGAAAACTATGACAAACTTGGACAGCATATTAAAAAACAGAGACATTGCTTTGTAACAAAGGCTTGTATAGTCAAAGCTATGGTTTTTTCCAGTAGTCATGTACAGATGTGAGAGTTGGACCATAAAGAAGTCTGGATGCCAAAGAATCGATTCTTTCGAATTGTGGTACTGGAAAAGACCCTTGAGAATCTCTTGGACTGCAAGATCAATTCAGTGAATCCTAAATATTCATTGGAAGGACTAATGCTGAAGCTCCCATACTTGGCCACCTGATGCAAAGAACTGTCTCATTGGAAAAGCCCCTGATGCTGGGAAAGATTGAAGGCAAAAGGAGAAGAGGGCAGCAGAGTATGAGATAGATAGTATCACCGACTCATTGGACGTGAGTTTGAGTAAACCCCAGGAGATAGTGGAAGACAGAGGAGCCTGATGTGCTGCAGTCCATGGGGTCACAAAGAATCAGACATAGTGAGTGAACACCACCACTACCAACACATCAGTTGCTGGAACAAAAGACATGTTCACTTATAAGTACTTGATGAGTGAATGCATCAAAGAATGAATATTTTAAGTGGAGAAAATCTTAAAGATCATACAGCCCCAGGTTCCACAGACTTTTAAAACACTTTCCATAGCACAGCCAACAAATGATCTGTCAGATTTTCTTTGGCTCTCATTATCCAGGGACAGGACTACAAGACTGTAATCCTCTTCACTCAACTTCAGAATCCAGGTCCATCTTATGCCTGCTTTTAGCTGAAATATATGATTGATTGATTATCTTTCATTGGTACTTCATTTGCCTCCCTTTTGTTTTTCTTAGACTGAAAACATCAGAGTAGTGGAGCACTCTCTAGAGATTCTTCTACACCACAATTCTAAAGAGCACCACTTTGAACATATCTTGTCCCTATTTGGGCTTCCCTGGTAACTAAGTGGTAAAGAACCTGCCTGTCAAGCAGGAGATGTGGGTTCGATCCCTGGGTTGGGAAGATACCCTGGAGAAGGAAATGGCATCCTATTCCAGTATTCTTGCCTGGGAAATCCCATGGACAGATGATCCTGGTGGGTTATAGTCCAAGGGGGTTGCAAAAGAGTCAGACACAACTTAGTGACTAAACAACAGCATCTGTATTTAAACTTATTTTAATTTCTCAGAAGGCAATGTCTAGACTACTCAGTCTGCAAGTCAAGAAACAACTGTCAGTTTCCACCCCCCTGACTTGCCATTTATTGTTTTATTTTTATAATCATGAAGAGCTTGTTGCACATGTATTACATTCCTGCAACTGGATCCTGGGGAGTAATTTTGACCTGCCTAGAGCAGAGACCCCCGAGACACCATGTAACAGAGCTTTAGCATAATGCTGTTTCTGGTTTCACTTCCAACTGAGAAACAAAATGGATAAGAGGTTACCAACATAAGAGTATGACAGTTACTCCACCATGCGCAGAATTTATAGAGACTGAAGATCAAACTTTTAAAATAAGTCAGTTTTCCACTTCTGACCATGATAAATAAGTGGACAAGACTTGCCCCCTACCATAAACAATCAGAAAAATGGAAAGACCATATGAAATGGCTGTTTTCAGTTGGTGGGAAATAGGTAGCACAGGACTATTACCCCTGAGAGAAGAGAAAGAGAAAATGAACCCTAAGATTGCATCAGCTTTAGAAAGCCTAAAGGCACTTTTTAGACTGCAGTCTGGAGAGCAAGATTCCAAGCAAAGCACTACGGCTTTGCTGAGTTAAGGAGACAAAGACTGGAGTTTAGAAAAGCTAAGGTGGCTTCAATTTGCAGGGCAAATTACCAGAAAGAAGAGAATTATGCACAGAAAGAGCTTCTAGATATCTTCATAGGGATCTTAAATCTTGGCTGAATATTATGCTACTTATATAAAGTAAAGACCTATGAGACAGGAAATGAACAGAGAGACTTGAGCTGAACACCCCTCAGAGCTTACATGGGGCTAAGAGGCATTAGCACTCTGACTAGACAAAGTAAAGAAAATTGTTGAAAACTAAGATTCAATAGAAACTCCAGAAAGGTCACATCTTAGTAGTGAACTAAGTCAGTCCTAGAATACAGGCTACTCTAGAGATACCAGAAGAAACCTGAAGAAAAGCAAGACTCAAGATGACCACACTAAACCATAAGTTCCTTAGCTGTCAGGAAAACAAATTTTAGCACTCTTTAAAAGATGATAACAAATAATAAAATCAACAATGTGAAATTCACAATGTACAGCGCTCATAAACAAATGACATCAAGATTCTGCTTCTACTTGTGAAGGAATAACTGCTACAGGAATGTTTCCACAATAAACAACTACCAACGGTGAAAAATATATGAGACAACTGTTTTTCAATATTTCTGATAGAACACAGGATGCTGAGTTAAATTTGAATTTCAGACAATTTTAGTGTAAGTTTGTACCATGCAACTTTTGAGACACATACTGAAATTCAGACAAATTGTTTATCTGAAACTCAAATCCAACTAGATGCCGTGTATTTTTATTTGCTATGTTTAGTGATCCTATGTATACTGGAAAACAGTCACAGTACAGTCACAGTACTGTAGAATGTTGAAAGGAGGGAAAATAATGAAGTTGGCATTTCTAGCTTTCAGGTTAGAGACAATTCTGGACTATGGTTCTGGATAAGGAAACCCAAACAGAGCCAGGAAAATGTGAACCAAAGTGAACCTGTAGACAAAAATTGAATTTCAGGGAGACCAATGTGTCTGAACATAGGCCAACATACAATCCTGGAGAGAGCTATGTGGAAACATCTCTACAAATCCAATATCCATTGAGTCCTTGACTGTGATTGCTTAGGATAAAATTTCACGAGGCAAGGAATATAACAACGGCTGAAGAAAGAAAAATAATCAAGGGACTGTAAGCTAAATAATTCCCAGAGCTCACATAGGACCAGAGTTTCTATCAGTCAGGTTAGAAAGATTCCACTAAGTACACAGAACTTTTAGTAAAGACTGGAAGAATAGACTCTTAGTGGGGATGAACTAACACTAGACTAAATGCTACTCTAGATAGATCACAAAAAGATAAATGACAAGCTTCAAAAGAATGAAGCTTATATATAAGTATCTTAATTGCTGGCCAGACTGAAGTCCAATACCAAACACCCCAAAGTTTACTACTCAATGTATAATGGGCTTCTCCAGTGGTGCAGTGGTAAAGAATCTGCCTGCCAATGCAGGAGGCACAAGAGACCCAGATCCCTGAGTCGCGAATATCCCTTGGAGTAGGAAATGGCAATCCACTCCAGTATTCTTGCCTGGAAAATTCCGTGGACAGAGGACTTAGGGGGCAACTGTCCATAGGGTCACAAAGAGTCAGACACAACTAAGCACTACCACCCCACCCAATGTACAATTAATAATCATGGGCATCTGATCCAATATTCTTAGACATGAAAGAAGCAGGAAAATATCCACCATCAGGAGAAAAAAAGCCAATAGAAACAGACAAAAATGACAGAGATAATATAACTAGCAGGCAAAGACCTTTACAAAGCTATTGTAAATATGTTCAGTGTACACAAGGCTGTAACAATGATGATGAGAGAAATGAAAGCTAAGTTTAAAAGGAACCACATGAAGCTTCCAGACTTGAAGAAAAATATAATGTATGAAAAAAATTCCTAGATGTGATTAACAACAAATTAAATCCAACAGCAGAATTAAAGAGATTAGTCAACTTGAAGATTTAGCAATAGAAAATATCTAAACAATTATAGGGGAAAAAAAGAGAATGGGAAGAAAGGACTCAGTGACATGTGCAACAGTTTCAAGCAATTTAACATGTAAGTAGAGATTCCCAGGAGGAGAGAAGTAATAGGATTACAGGGGGAAAAAAGATTTGAAGAAATTAGAATTAAATTTGTCCAAACTTGATGAAAAATGTAAACCTGTGGAACTTACAAAGAGGAGGACCACTGAGAAAACCATATTTAGGTACATCATAATCAAATTGCTGAAAATTAGTGATAAATAACAGGTATTAAAATCAGCAAGAGGCAAAAGGTAACACAGCACATGGGGGGAAATAGGTAAGAATTTTCCCTGATTTTTTTTATCAAAATGAAAAATATAAGAACAACAACTTTAACATAATGAAAAACAAAACTTCCAACTTCTATTTAAAAAAGAAGAAATCCTTCATGAATATAGATAACCAAAGTCTTTTTCAGAAATACAAAAGGTGAGGCAATTCATTATTCAGCAAACTTGTAGCATGAAATCTATTAAAGTTCTTCAGGTGAAAGAATCATGCATCAGATATAAACTCAGACCTACATCAAGGTATTAAGAGCACTAGAATGGTAAATGTGTGGGTAAATACAGACAATGTATTCTCATATTTTGATTTCTTTAAAAGATTATTTGGGAAAGAGAAACTTCCAAAATGGCAGAATATCAAATCCTCTCCCCAGTAAGCAATAATAAAACTGGATAAAGTTGTCAAAAAATCCCCAATAATTTCAGGGCTCTGGAAATCAACTACAGGCTTACAACAAATTTAGAAGTGTTTGTTCAGGAAAAGCAACTGAACCTTGGATAAGAACCATAGGAGTTTATGGTGTTTTAATGTGAGAGACAATCATATAGCTGCCCTCCTAGCTTCATCAGAATGGTAATCCTACCACAGCAGAATAAGCTCTGAAAAACAGACGCTTTGCTGCCAGAGGGGGCTGAATTGATGTTTAAGTAGACTGTAGGAAAACGACATGTTCCTGACTATAGTTGGCAGCCAAATGGGAAGGTCATCCATATCTAATGTGCAATTGCAATCTTGATTTTGGCAAGCAGCAGACCAGCTGAATAGCTGGAAATATAATAGAGAGATCCATGGAATGAATAGGAAAGTCATAGTAGGCTCTGACAAGTTCCCATATACTTTGGTGGTCTGGAAAACTGTGAATTTACAAGGTTGTTCACAGGATCAGTGGAGAATGTGGGGGTGGGGTGGGGAGGGGACTAGTCAGCTACACATCCCCTGAATGAACATAAACCTTTATGTGTGCACCGAAGAGACAAGAGAGCAGAAAGTAAAAGTTGGGCCAAATTTGTAAGTTGCCTGAACTTTGAATGTTCTCCCCAAATAGAAACCAGATCCATAGGCAAAGGGCAGAAACCTTACGGACTCAGTTTATGTTGTATTTGAGTACAACCTTGGACCAATTAATGGCTGATCACTACGTTATGCTGACATAGGGATTACCCTCCCACCAGAAAACTGGAACTTAAAATTAAAACATGATTTGTTTTTTTAATCTGAGCAAACATCAATGGCTACACACCATCACACACCATGTGGGGAAGAGCAGGTCCACAGTATTAGCACAGGCAAGTCACTAAACAAAACCCAAACAAAGAGCAATAACAAAAATCCTGGGAGGATTCAGATATAGAGTTGCTAGAAAATATTATCTAAAATATCTAACTTTCAGACCAAAAAAAAAAAAAAAAAACTCTAAGACATGAAGAGAAATGGGGAATATGACCATACTCAGAGGAAAAAAGTCAATAGAAACTGTCTCTGAGAGGGCACAGATGTTGAACTAAGAAATCAAAGACTTCAGAGGAACTATTATAGATATGGTTCAAGAACTAAAGGAAGCCACATGTAAAGAATTAAAGGGAAAGTATGACAACCCTGATATAATACAGAATATCAATAGAGATATAAATAATTTAAAAGACTCAAGTTACACAGTATGTTTTACCTTTATTTAGATCTTCCTCAATTTCTTTTATTTTTCCATACAGATCCTGTACATATTTTGTTAGACTTATACCTAAGTACTTTATTTTTGGACACTATTATAAAGGCCATTTTTTAAAGTCTCAAATTCCACGTGTAGTTGATGGTATGTGTAGGGTCACGGCTGACTTTTGAATATTGACCTGGTAACCTGTGACCTTGCTGAACTCATCAGTTTCAAAAGTTTTCGGTAGATTCTTTGGAATTTCCTGTATCCAAATAATAGAAGCATTTTCACTGTCATCTTTATAGTTTTGTGATAAAACATCTTGGTTTACTTTTTCTTTGTCTCAGCACCTACTACATTTTGACCATCATTTTTGGTGAGAAGTTGGCTGTTAATAATATTGCTCCTCCTTTATGAGTTGTTCTGTTGCTTTCAAGATGTTCTTGTTATGGTTGACTTTGAACACTCTGACTATAATATTTCTAAGTGTGTCTGTCCTACCTCATGTTTGTTGACCTTGGAAATCTAAATTTATGTTTTCTTCATATTTGGGGAGTTTTAAGCTATTATTTTCTTTAAGTATTTTTCTCCCATTTTCTCTTTATCCTCTTCTAGGAGTCCTCTATGCATATATTCATAGTTTCTTACAGGTCTCTGAAGATATTTTTTAATTTTATTCCCTCTGTTGAATTGTTTTTCTTCGAGTTTGCTTTTTCTTTTACTATCTCAGACCTGCTGCTTATCCCTCCAGTAAAATTGTTTGTTTTATTTTTTATCTCCAAAATTTCCATTTGGTTCTTTTGAGTAGTTTATATCTCTGTGGTAATTTTATTTTTTTTTTATATTCAAATTTTACCCATACTATTTTTTTGTTTGTTTGTTTCAGCTTCTGTATTCAAAGAAAATCCTTCCTGAGGGTTTTCTTTTCTTTTCTTTTTTTTTCTTTTTAACTTTACAGTATTGTATTGGTTTGGCCATACATCAACATGAATCCACCATGGGTATACACGCGTTCCCCATCCTGAACTCCCCTCCCATCTCCCTCCCCGTACTATCCCTCTGGGTCATCCCAGTGCACCAGCCCCAAGCATCCTGTATCCTGCATCGAACCTGGACAGGCGATTCCTTTTTTATATATTATACATGTTTCAATGCCATTCTCCCAAATCATTCCCCCCTTCCCTCTCCCAGAGTCCAAAGGACTGTTCTATACACCTGTGTCTCTTTTGCTGTCTCGCATACAGGGTTATCGTTACCATCTTTCTAAATTCCATATGTAAGCATTAGTATATGTATTGGTGTTTTTATTTCTGGCTTACTTCACTCTGTATAATAGGCTCCAGTTTCATCCACCTCATTAGAACTGATTCAAATGTATTCTTTTTAATGGCTGAGTAATACTCCATTGTGTATAAGTACCACAGCTTTCTTATCCATTCATCTGCTGATGGACATCTAGGTTGCTTCCATGTCCTGGCTATTATAAGCAGTGCTGTGATGAACATTGGGGTACACGTGTCTCTTTGAATTCTGGTTTCCTCGGTGCGTATGCCCAGCAGTGGGATTGCTGGATCATAAGGCAGTTCTATTTCCAGTTTTTTAAGGAATCTCCACACTGTTCTCCATAGTGGCTGTACTAGTTTGCATTCCCACCAACAGTGTAAGAGGGTTCCCTTTTCTCCACACCCTCTCCAGCATTTATTGCTTGTAGACTTTTGGATCGCAGCCATTTTGACTGGTGTGAGATGGTACCTCATTGTGGTTTTGATTTGCATTTCTCTGATAATGAGTGATGTTGAGCATCTTTTCATGTGTTTGTTAGCCATCTGTATGTCTTCTTTGGAGAAATGTCTATTCTTTGGCCCATTTTTTGATTGGGTCATTTATTTTTCTGGAATTGAGCTGTAGGAGTTGCTTGTATATTTTTGAGATTAGTTGTTTGTCAGTTGCTTCATTTGCTATGATTTTCTCCCATTCTGAAGGCTGTCTTTTCACCTTGCTTATAGTTTCCTTTGTTGTGCAGAAGCTTTTGATTTTAATTAGGTCCCATTTGTTTATTTTTGATTTTATTTCCAATATTCTGGGAGGTGGGTCATAGAGGATCCTGCTGTGATGTATGTCAGAGTGTTTTGCCTATGTTCTCCTCTAGGAGTTTTATAGTTTCTGGTCTTACGTTTAGATCTTTAATCCACTTGAGTTTATTTTTGTGTATGGTGTTAGAAAGTGTTCTAGTTTCATTCTTTTACAAGTGGTTGACCAGTTTTACCAGAACCTCTGTGGTAATTTTAATTTACTACATTAAAAGAATAACTAAAGTATACAAAACATTTCAAGACACACAAAAATATTTGAAAATAATTAAATATCCATGCTAGATAAATCTCTAAACAAACTAGGAATATAAAGGATTTTCTTCAAACTGGTAAAGCATCTATTAAAAATCTATAGTTAATATCATATTTAATGTGAGAGATGGAATGTTTTCTTCTGAAATTATAAACAAATTCACTTTCATCATTCTATTCAACATTATACCATAAGTCCTAGCCAATGTAATACAGCAATATAAATAAATTAAAGAAATCCATGTTAGAAAAAAAATCATCTTTACTTGTAAGCAACATGACCTTGTATGTAGAAAATACTAAAGGAAAAAAACACATTTAAATACAAGAGTTCAGTAAATCAAAGGACCCAAGATAAAATACAGAAACATCAATTAATTTTATGTATCAGCAATGAACTATGCTCATTTTTAAAATAGGATGACAATCTGTATACCAAAAACAAGACATTGCTGAGAGAAAGGAAAGGATATATAAAGAAATATTCTATTTTCATGTTCAATATTGCTACAGTGGAAATTCTCCTTAAATTGATCTATAAATTCAAAGTAATTTCTATTGAAATACCGTCAGGTTTATTTTCAGAAATTGACAATCTGTATTTAGAACTTATGTTGAAATGCAAAGGGCTGAAAATAGCCAAAATCAGTTTGAAAAAGAACAAAGTTGGAGGACTTATACTTTCAATTTCAAAAATTACTATAATCATACAGTAATCAAAATAGTGTGGCACTGGAAAAAGATATATAAATTAAAGGAAAACATTTGGGAGTCCAGAAGTAATTTCTTACATTTCTGGTTAATTGATCTTTAACAAATGTGTCAAGACAAATTCAAGGGGGAAAAATAGTCTATTTAATAAATAGTGCTGAAACAATTGAATATTCACATATAAAAAGATGAATTTAGACTCTTACTTCATACCAAACACAAAAATTAACAAAATGGATATTATACCTAAATGAGAAAGCAGGAACAATTACATTTTTAAAAAATTTTTATTTTATTTAACTTTACAATATTGTATTGGTTTTACCATATATCCAAATGAATCTGCCACAGGTATACATGTGTTCCCCATCCTGAACCTCCTTCCTCCTCCCTCCCCATACCATCCCTCTGGGTCGTCCCAGTGCACCAGCCCCAAGCATCCAGTATCGTGCATCGAACCTGGACTGGCGACTCGTTTCATACATGATATTATACATATTTCAATGCCATTCTCCCAAATCATCCCACCCTCTCCCTCTCCCACAGAGTCCAAAAGACTGTTCTATACATCTGTGTCTCTTTTGCTATCTCGTATACAGGGTTATTGTTACCATCTTTCTAAATTCCATATATATGCGTTAGTATACTGTATTGGTGTTTTTCTTTCTGGCTTACTTTACTCTGTATAATAGGCTCCAGTTTCATCCACCTCATTAGAACAATTACATTTTTAAAAGAACATATAGGAAAGATATCCTCAAGACCTTGGATTAGGCAAAGAGTTCTGAGATACAAGACCCAGAGCATGATGTATAAAAGAAAAAATTGATAAACTGGACATGATCAAATTAAAGATTCTGTGCTATTAAGAAAATGAAAAATTTAGCCACAGACTGAGAGAATTTGCAAATAAAATATTTTATAAACACCTTGTGTCCATGATACATAAAAAACACCAGTCAATAATAAGAAAAACCCAGTAAAAAAAATGTTGAGTAGACATTATAACAAAAAACATATGAATTAGATAATAAACTCTTCATACTTTTATAAGCCTGAGCACACTCAAGAATCTCTTCCTCTTCAAACTCTTCTTCTATATTTGTTTGCCATATCATTCATTAGCACTTACTGTTTATCATGTGTTGTTACCTGTCCTTACATATGCCTGCCTTGACTACTAAACTGGTATATAGATGTGAAAATGTCACTAAACAGTATGTTATAAATCTTTGAGTAACCCAGATTGTTCCTCAAATGTACTGTGGCTCATTGCATTGCAGAGAATAGCTGTGAATACTGATGATTAGGGAATCAGAAGACTGCAAAAGAGCTTTTCTTCCATGAAAGGTCAAACATAGTTATTTTTTTTTCTCTTCCTATCTACAAAGGGGAAGTTTCAGAGCTTCCTTTGCCTGTTCTTTTGAGTGTTAACAACTCTCACTATCGACCAGCATTATACACAGTTGGTCTGGTACTTTTAAGTTTTATTCCAGTTGATGTATGTACTTTTTAAAAAATAGCAGTTTAGTTTGGTCACTCGACCAAGGTTAACAATCAACTTCAAATTCTGTTCTACCATGCTGAACCGCCGAGACTATCTTCATTAAATTCACAGAGCCTGGAGAAATACTAGACAAGAGCTAGATATTCTTTAAGTCCAATATCTTCAAGATAATATGACATCCTAGGAATTCTAGTGGTATGCCTAGGTGTGTGGTCTATCAAATTAATAATTATTTCTTAATCAAACAGTAAAAGACACTGCTTTCCTGAACTAAGTACAAATATAAAATAAATAACTAATCCTTAATTATGTATGACATTATATACCAATTATTTGTGAAGAAGCCTGAGAGTGTTATAAATATAATCTCATTAGTTTTCTCAAATTTTCCATAAGTTTGAGAGGTAGTCACTATTATCTCTATATTTAACACATTACTATATTAATAAAAACTAGGCTCCTTTACATTTTATAATCACATTTACATTTATCATTCTATTAGCCCTTTCATGAAAGATACTGTTATCGTCTCTTTTCAAATGAGAAAACTGAAGTTAATCACTTCCTAAGATCTTGGCAATCATTAATATCGTTAAGAGCTAATCTTTACTTCTGAGAAAGTGCGCCTGATACAAAGCATCATCCTAATATAAAGAAGAGTTGGAGTATTGGATTTTGTATTAAGAAATGGGACAGTAAGGGGCAGAAAGGGAAACTTTAGGTACCAAGGCTAAATGCTTTAATCAGCATTTCCGTTAAGGTCAAACACCTGTTTTACTATTACTGTCTTTGTTCCTGGGCCTTCCCATCAAAACTTGAACCTATATGTTTAATCCTTAACAGTATATTCTAGAATAGAAAAAGTATGAGTAAAAAAGCTACGTTGCCTCAAACAATCATTGAATATAAGGCCCACGTAGCAAGGTTAACAGTCTTCAAACTTCCTAAAATGGTCTTCCTATTTGCCATTCAGAAGGCTACTGTCATATACACTCTGCATCCTAGTGGCAGATATGAACTGATGCTACAGAATGCTACTGGAGCAGGTAACTAGGGTTGAACTAGCTACTAGTAACTAGTGTATCTGTCCATATGAGTTAGCGCCTTCTTCACTTTCATACTAAGCACCCCGGCATTGCTGTTGCATTATGACACAGTGACAATATGAGGGTTTTAATATTTATATTTGAGTCTTAGTAGTTTAGGCAAATGCTAATTATTATAGCTTAAAAAAAAGGCAAAAAAATGAAGAAGAAAACTGATAGCATGGTATCTTTTGCCAGAAATAGTCTCTGGTAATGCAATTTCACAGGAATCACTGATTAAAGAAGAAATTGAGAAGACAGCAGAGGCAGTATGTAAAAAGCTCTGCTACTACATAACTTCTAAGTCCAACTTGTAGGTTGGATAAACCATAATTTATTGATTTTTACAATAGGAATACTATTTTTATCTATTGCATTAATATTCAGTAACAAATATTCAGTAGAAATATAATGTTTCGTATATATAAGCTTATAAAAATATTTGATTGCAGTATTAGAGGCAAAGGTCTGTGTGCCACTTACTCATTATACTGTGGGCTTTATGAATCAGTTTTCTTAAATGAAAAGTGAAGCTTGTGGTGTCTACCAGCCTAAGTTATCTGATATGTTTTTACTTAGAGAAGTAACTGAGACATTGCTGGCAAACAAACTATATTGACGATAATACAAAATTTGAACTATGGAATTATAAGAATTTGTTAATCTCTTGGTATCTGATAGAATCTGGCTTCCCAGGTGGCGCTGGTGGTAAACAATCCACATGGCAATGCAGGAAATGCCAGAAACACAGGTTTGATCCCTATCCCAACCTGATTGGGAAGATCCCCTGGAGTAAGCAATGGCAACTCACTCCAATATTCTTTCCTAGAAAATTCCATGGACAGAAGAGCATGGAAAACTATAGTCCATGCGGTTGCCAAGAGTCAGACATGACTGAGCATGCACACATGCACACATCTGATGCAATCTCTCACACTCAACCAAAACATTTGCTTCCTGTTCTGCCACCATCTTCTCAGTGCCATTCTTGTTATGACCGTCACAGAGAGGAGGTGTCCTATTCCCTTTAAATCAAGGGCGGAAGTCCTAAGAAGTCCACCTATACCACAAAATCAGCACGGAGGAACAGGAAGGCAATGATCACATGTATATTAGAGGATTTGCTTTGAATTAATTATTCCACACACTGTACTGCATCCTTAACAATCCATTAGATGACCACCACGTCTTTCTCTATACTCATATACTTTTGGCATTTGCCACGTAAACCAGATGTTGAAGCACGAAAGATTCAACCCATATTGGGTGAATAATTTTATGGGATTTTGTTAAGTACTGTTTGAATATTGAACACATGCTAGCATTACTATCTATATTAATTTTGTCAAAATGTTTGGAACATGTTTCCAGGTCATACTTACAATCAAGGTAGAGGGGCTTTCATTTAGCAAATTTATTCTTTAATTTGCTAAAAATTATTTTGAAAGTGCATATTGTGCTATGCAATTAGTTAATTTTTAAATTCACTGATGAATCAAGCATAGCTCCTGCTCTTATACATTTAATAATCTAGTGGGATAAAGATAATAAAGAAATGCAACAAGTAAGTTAGTATATGCCTTGGTCAGGATGTGTCAGATTAAGCTATGCTAATGAGAAACCCCCAAATCTCAATCACTTGACACCAGCAAAGCTTTTTCCCTTGCTCATGCAGTTTTCTCAGTGCAAGTCTATAGGAAGGGTCTGTACATTTTTGTCACTTAGGGACTTAGGCTGACAGAGGTTTTGTCTTATCTTGTGCTCCCTATAATCTCCACAGCAGTGGGAAATGAGTGTGGCAAGTCCTACACTCGTTCTTAAAATTTCTGTTCATGAGTGACTCACATCCCTTCCTGCTTATGTTTTCTTTTGCAAAGCAAGTCACATGTACATACTTAAATTCAAGGAATAAAGAAGTACAGCCCTACAATGTGTCCAGATGGAAGGAAGTAAAAAATATTCAATGAATAACTTGATTTATCCAATGAATAGCTTTTATATTGTGGAAATATGATTTCCACAAAATTTCAAATAAAGAGAGTCTAGAGAAAGAAATTATAGCATTAAGGAAAAAAAACCCATACACATGGGCTGTCTGAATATACTTTTGAGTCTCAAATAGATAAGAACTCAGCCAAGTAATGAACAGAAGAAAAAAATCTTATTAATGTGGGTACAAATTCTGAGGTTGGCAAGAGCTGGGCCATTACAAGGAATAGAAAAAGATTTGGCATAACTGAAGCATGATAAGTAAGGAAGGGACTAGAAAAAGGGGATGGGATAAGGTCTGTTAGAGCTCATATGCCACAGTTACGAGAGCTTTAAGTCAAGGAGAGCTTTAAGCCGTGGAGTAACATCATCTGATTTATGACTGCCGTGTGGAGCATAATGCTGCAGGTCAAGAGTAGGAACTGTAATGATACAGAGTTATTAAGAGTGGAAGGAGCCAACAGTAACTGTGGCCCACCCACACTAGGCGGCCATACAAAGCTAACACAGGGGATTACCCTGGCTCTGGTGACAAGGGGGAATTGCAACCTGGGTGCCATAGGACATCTTCTACATAAGGCCATTTCTTCACAAACAGGAGATGCGGCTGATATACCTAGTACGTAGGGGGAAAAAAACAACAACACACAGGCAAATGAAGAGACAAAGGAATACCTTCCAAATGAAAGAAGAAGACAAAAACACAGAAAAAGAACTAAAGGAAACAAAGATAGGCAATTTATCAGGTAAAGAGTTCCAAGTAATTGACATAAAGTTGCTTACTGAACTCAGGAAAAGAATGCATGAACAGAGTGAGAACGTCAACAAAGAAACAGAAAAATATAAAAAAGAACCAATCAAAGAACTTAAGAACACAGCAACTGAGATGACAAATGCACTAGAGGTAATCAACAGGAGATGAGAGGATGCAGAAGACTGAATCAGTGATCTGGAAGACACAGTAGTAGAAATCACCCATTTAGAATGGCAAAAAAATAAAAATTAAAAAAAAATTAAATGAGGATAGTTTAAGGGATCTCTGGGATAGCATCAAACATAGGGATGTTTGTGTTATAGGGGTTCCATAAGGAGGAGAGAGAAAAGGACAAAAGACTTATTTGAAGAAATAATGGTTGAAAACACCCCTAAGCTGGTGAAGGAAACAGACATCCAAATCCAACAAGCCCAGAGAATCCCAAACAAGATTAACTGAAGAGACCCATAAACCGAAACATACTCAAATTAAAATGTCAAAGATTAAAGATAAAAAATAGAATCTTAAAGCAGGAAGAGAAAAACTGTAGGTATACCTTAGAGCTGTTGCAGGTTCAGTTTCAAACCAGAGCAATAGAGTGAATATACCAATAAAGTAAATCATCCCCAGACAGCAGAATACACATTCTTTTAAATTGTACTTGGAATATTCTCCAAGATAGGTCATATGCTGGACCACAAAGCAAGTCTCAATTAAGAAGATTTAAATCATATCAAGCGTCTTTTCTGAACTTAATGGAATAAAATGACAAAATGAAGCATTCATTTATGATAAAATTTCTCAGAATGTGTATAGAGGAAACGTACCTCAACATAATAAAGGTCATATGTGACAAACCCTGTAAAAAACTGAGAGCTTTTCCTCTAGAGTAAAGAACAAGACAAGGATGCCCACTCTCACCACTTATATTCAATGTAGTCTCAGCAATCAGGCAAGAAAAATAAACAGCATCCAATTTGGAAAGAAGTAAAGCTGTCACTATTTGCTGATAACATGATACTATATATAGAAAATCCTAAAGATGTCACTAAAAAACTACTAGAATTGAGAAATGGATTCAGTGAAGTTGGAGAGTATAAAATCAATTCACAGAAATATGTTACATTTCTATACACTAATACATTTTCAGAAAGAGAAATTAAGAAAATAATCCCATTAGTAACTGCATCAAAAAGAATAAAACACGTAGGAATAAATTTAACTAAGGAGGTGAATTATTTGTACTCTGAAAAGTATAAGGCACTGATGACAGAAATAAAACAGTGCCTACTTAACTAAGTCACCTTGACACTAAAAAACAAAGCAAGGAGCTCCATATGATCAATGTATCTGCTTTTAAAGAGTAACTTACTCACAGAGTTATGATCATATGGACAATGATCACAGCTGCACTCCACACCACTTATGGGCCACTGAAATAATTATATAGTTACCCTAGAGTATGATGGTATGTGCTTTGAAATAGGATGTGCTTTCCTAAGTCGAGATTTATGAATGAATAACTAATCTTGTGGGTACCAGGAACACATTAGTGAAGGTTTTAATCATTGCTTGGGGACTAAGAGAGCATAGAGGCCACCTGGTCCTAATGATTATTTAACATATTTATTAACTACCGTCCTAAAAGAAATCAATCCTGAATATTCATTGGAAGAACTGATGCTGAAGCTGAAACTCCAATACTTTGGCCACCTGATGCAAAGAGCTGACTCATTTGAAAAGACTGTGATTCTGGGAAAGATTGAGGGCAGGATGAGAAGGGGATGACAGAGGATGAGATGGCTGGATGGCATCACAGACTCAATGGACATGAGTTTGAGTAAACTCCAGGAGTTGGTGATGGACAGGGAGGCCTAGTGTGATGCAGTCTATGGGGTTGCAAAGAGCTGGACATGACTGAGTGACTGAACTGAACTATTTGACTACCAGGCTGTTGATGACAGAATGATAATTTGCTGCACAGTACAGTCCTGGATAGCATCAGTAGAAAGATAGGAGAAACTGTAAGGACTCAAGATAGTGGCCATTATGCTAACATCCATACATGACACAAATAAATGGAAAATTATACTGTGCTCATGGGTTGGAAAAATTAAAACTGTCACAATTTCCATATTACCCAAAGCAATCTAGAGATTCAATGAAATCTGTTATCAAAACACAAATGACATTTTTCAAAGATCTAGGACAAACAATCCTAAAATTTGTATAGAACCACAAAAGACCCCAAATGCCAAAGCAATCTTGAGAAAGAGGATGTAAGTATCATACTGCCTGATTTCAAACTATACTACAAAGCTATAGTAATCAAAACCTTATAGGACAGGCGCAAAATGGACATATAGCTCTGTGGAACAGAATAGAGGGCCCAGAAACAAGTCCATGTTCACATGATCAATTAATTTACAGCAAAGGAACCAAGAATATACAATGGGGAAAAGCTGATCTCTTCAATAAATGGTGTTGGGAAAACTTGACAGCTACATGCAAAAGAATGAAACTGGACTACTTTTTTATAACACAAAGCTAAGCTCCAAGTGGGTTGAAGACTGAGACATAATACCCCAAACCATAAAACTCTTAGAAGGAAACATAGGCAGTATACTCTTTGCCATCAGTCCTAGTAATATTTTTTGGACATGTGTCCTCAGATAAGGGCAACAAAAGCAAAAATAAACAAATGGGACTCCATCAAACTAAAAATCTTTTGCAGAGTAAAGGAAACCATCAACAAAATGAAAAGGCAACCTACTCAATGGGAGAAGTTTTTTGCAAATAATGTATGTGATAAGGGTTGATATCTAAAATACATAAAGAACTCGCAAAACTCAATATCCCAAAACAACCAGATTAAAAATGGGGCAGAGGACCTGAATTTTTCCAAGGAAGACATACACATGGAAAAATGCTAAGCATCATGAATTAAGAGGGAAATGCAAACCAAAACCACACTGAGATGTCACTTCATACTCATCAGAATGGTTATTACAGACAACAAACAACAAGCGTTGGTAAGATGGTGGGGAAAAGGAAACACTTGTGCACTGTGGGTGGGAATATAAATTGGTGCTGCCACTATGGAGAATAGTATGGAGCTTCCTCAAAAAATTAAAATAGAATTATGATACAAATTAGCAATTCCAACTCTGGGTATGAAAAAGCCCCCATGAATTTGAAAAGATAATCACCTCTATGTTCACTGCAGTATTATTTATAATATCTGCAGCCTAACGGTCCATCTATGAATGAATGGATAAAGAAAATGTGGTGCAAACACACACACGTGCACAAAATGGAATATTACCAGCCATGAAAAGAATGGAACCTTGTCATGCGCAACAACATGGACAGACCTAGAGGGCATTATGCTAAGTGAAATAAGTCAGATAAGGACAAACGTCATACAATTTCATTCACATGTGGAATCTAAAAAACAAAAACCCCAAACAAAACAGAAAGAGATTCAGATACAGAAAACTACGTAGTGGATTGCCAGAGGGAACAGGGTTGGTGAGGTGGGCATAATAGCTACAGGGAATTAATAAACACAAACTTCTAGTTATAAGATGAATAAGTAATGGGGATATAATGTACAGCATGGGGAATAGAGTCAGTAACATTTTAATAACTTTGTACTGTGACAGATGACTTACCATGATGCTTAATTTGTAATGTATATAAATTTTAATTCACTATGTTGAGCATGTTAAACTAACATAACATTGTATATAAATTATACCTCAACTTAAAAAAAATACTTTTAGTTAAAAAATACAAGTGGAAAGAAATCCACCTGTAGTAGAGAAAGAAAAGATAAAATTTCCAGATAACTTTTGATGGAAGAAACAATAGGACATTCAGATAGAGTAGCTATGTGAGTTAAGGAAAAGATAACTCAAGAATGATTCCTAAATTTCTCATCTGAATTATTGTGTGGGAAGTAGTTTCATTCACAAAGTTAAGACAGAGAAAGGAGGTTTTCGTTTTTTCATTTTTTTCATTCACTGGTTTGTAAGGGTGGCTGCATGACAGTTTAAGAGTTTGATTTAAAAGTTAATTTTAAGAAAGCTGAGACATTCAAATGCAGATCAAGCAGGAAGTTGTCTATTCAAGTCTGGAGTCCATGAGAGATATCCTGGCTGGTTATATGCCGGGGTCCAGCCCCGGCTGATCCAGGGTATTCGAAGCGGGGAAGGCGTCGGCGAGGATCAGGATACAATAGCTTCAATTAGATATTAATTAGAGACGTAAAGAGTAATAGAATGAGGATAGCTCAGCAGGAATATTCAATGGAGAAAAGAGGCTGAGTAGCTTGGTTTACGCGGGAGACCAATAAAACTTCAAGACAAGAAGCTTGCACCACCTACATAGGCTGCAGGCGTCCTTCCATTCTCCCGAAGGAGAGGAGACACTGAGGCCTCCCCGGTCGGATCTTAGAAGCCCAGGCAAAATTAGTAAGCATGGTGGGTTCCGTGCTCCAGATGGAGACTCAGCCCGAGTGAGAGAGAGAGTGACATGGGGAGACCAGTATTTCGAGAAACTGATCCCAATTCTTTATTTTCCATGGTCTACTTTTATACACTGAGATGTTATGCAAAAGTCACACGGGGTCAGCAGTCCTGACTTTTATCAAAGTCAGGTGCTTCATACAAATGTATACAGAGGTCTTAGGGGTGTTACATCATCTTCTGGCCAGGGGGCCTGCTGACAATTTATGACCCTCTCCTTGTGACAGCGATCAGTCAACCAGGACACTTATTTCTCCAGGGGTGATTATTCTTAAAACAGACGCCACCCAAATAAAGTTACATTCCTATAGGGTGAGGGTATAGTGGGTTTTAGTTAAGGAAAGAATTTACTTAGCCTAAGGTCTAATGTGATTTATATCAAAGGTTAATACTTATTTCTTCTATATATTCATTAATGTGTGTAAGGGCAGGGGATGTGGAGACTTAGCAACAAACATTGGCTCAACAAGTGAAAAACCCTTCACCAATACAATTTCTAATCAGCCCATTATACTTATACTAATAGTTTTCTAACTTTTCTAAGGAACCTGTTTTTAGAAAGTTTAAAGCATCTTGTGCCTCTCACGGTTGGGAGGCTGTGAGCAATCACATGTGGCCGGACAAGCCTGTCAGGCAGGCTAGAGAACCTTCAGAGGAGTTTGTAGGTTAAAACACTCTTGTCACGCCCAGGAGTTTTTATTAACTGGAGCTCTAAGTTAACTCCTTCTCCGAAAGAGGTGGTGGGGGACAGCCCCCTGTAAAGTCAGAGGTGTAGGTGAGAGTACAAAGTAGTAAAGTAGGCACGCTCTGGTTATGGGGGTAGATGCTCAAGGATTTCCAGGGGGACTCCTGAGGCTCGATCCCGCCTTTACGTATGTCGAGCCTCCTTCCTCATGACCTTTGCCACGGGCGGAGTACCTCACTCTGGCCCCCAACAGTTATATATATTTGGGAGTAAGATGGAGAAGCTCTATACAGTCAGCAAAAACAAGACCAGGAGCTGACTGTGGCTCAGACCATGAACTCCTTATTGCCAAATTCAGACTTAAATTGAAGAAAGTAGGGAAAACCACCAGACCATTCAGGTATGAGCTAAATCAAATCCCTTATGATTATACAGTGGAAGTGAGAAATAGATTTAAGGGCCTAGATCTGATAAATAGAGTGCCTGATGAACTATGGAATGAGGTTCGTAACATTGTACAGGAGACAGGGATCAAGACCATTCCCATAGAAAACAAATGCGAAAAAGCAAAATGGCTGTCTGAGGAGGCCTTACAAATAGCTGTGAAAAGAAGAGAAGCGAAAAGCAAAGGAGAAAAGGAAAGATATAAACATCTCAATGCAGAGTTCCAAAGAATAGCAAGAAGAGATAAGAAAGCCTTCTTCAGCGATCAATGCAAAGAAATAGAGGAAAACAACAGAATGGGAAAGACTAGAGATCTCTTCAAGAAAATCAGAGATACCAAAGGAACATTTCATGCAAAGATGAGCTCGATAAAGGACAGAAATGGTATGGACCTAACAGAAGCAGAAGATATTAAGAAGAGGTGGCAAGAATACACAGAAGAACTGTACAAAAAAGATCATGACCCAGATAATCACGATGGTGTGATCACTGACCTAGAGCCAGACATCCTGGAATGTGAAGTCAAGTGGGCCTTAGGAGTCATCACTATGAACAAAGCTAGTGGAGGTGATGGAATTCCAGGTGAGCTATTCCAAATCCTGAAAGATAATGCTGTGAAAGTGCTACACTCAATATGCCAGCAAAGTTGGAAAACTCAGCAGTGGTCACAGGACTGGAAAAGGTCAGTTTTCATTCCAATCCCAAAGAAAGGCAATGCCAAAGAATGCTCAAACTACTGCACACTTGCACTCATCTCACACGCTAGTAAAGTAATGCTCAAAATTCTCCAAGCCAGGCTTCAGCAATATGTGAACAATGAACTTCCTGATGTTCAAGCTGGTTTTAGAAAAGGCAGAGGAACCAGAGATCAAATTGCCAACATCCACTGGATCATGGAAAACGCGAGAGTTCCAGAAAAACATCTATTTCTGCTTTATTGACTATGCCAAAGCCTTTGACTGTGTGGATCACAATAAATTGTGGAAAATTCTGAAAGAGATGGGAATACCAGACCACCTGACCTGCCTCTTGAGATATTTGTATGCAGGTCAGGAAGCAACAGTTAGAACTGGACATGGAACAACAGACTGGTTCCAAATAGGAAAAGGAGGACGTCAAGGCTGTTTATTGTCACCCTGTTTATTTAACTTATATGCAGAGTACATCATGAGAAACGCTGGACTGGAAGAAACACAAGCTGGAATCAAGATTGCAGGGAGAAATATCAATAACCTCAGATATGCAGATGACACCACCCTTATGGCAGAAAGTGAAGAGGAACTAAAAAGCCTCTTGATGAAGGTGAAAGTGGAGAGTGAAAAAGTTGGTTTAAAGCTCAACATTCAGAAAATGAAGATCATGGCATCCGGTCCCACCACTTCATGGGAAATAGATGGGGAAACAGTGGAAACAGTGTCAGACTTTATTTTTCTGGGCTCCAAAATCACTGCAGATGGTGACTGCAGCCATGAAATTAAAAGACGCTTACTCCTTGGAAGGAAAGTTATGACCAACCTGGATAGCGTATTCAAAAGCAAAGATATTACTTTGCCAACAAAGATTCGTCTAGTCAAGGCTATGGTTTTTCCTGTGGTCATGTATGGATGTGAGAGTTGGACTGTGAAGAAGGCTGAGTGCCGAAGAATTGATGCTTTTGAACTGTGGTGTTGGAGAAGACTCTTGAGAGTCCCTTGGACTGCAAGGAGATCCAACCAGTCCATTCTGAAGGAGATCAGCCCTGGGATTTCTTTGGAGGGAATGATGCCAAAGCTGAAACTGCAGTACTTTGGTCACCTCATGCGAAGAGTTGACTCATTGGAAAAGACTCTGATGCTGGGAGGGATTGGGGGCAGGAGGAGAAGGGGACGACAGAGGATGAGATGGCTGGATGACATCACTGACTCGATGGACATGAGTCTGAATGAACTCCGGGAGGTGGTGATGGACAGGGAGGCCTGGCATGCTGCGATTCATGGAGTCGAAAAGAGTCGGACACGACTGAGCGACTGATCTGATCTGATGGGGTCACACAGAGTCCGACACCACTAAAACAACTTAGGAGCAGCAGAAGCAGCAGCTTGGGCTTATTTAAACCAAGGGAAGAGATATTTCATGGAGAGAGTGAATTTAAGAAAGAGAGAGGGCTCAGGACAGAGTCCAGGAGAGCTTAAATATTTAGAGGTCAGTAGAGGAAGCACTCGGAGAAGGCAATGGCAACCCCCTCCCGTACTCTTGCCTGGGGAATCCCATGGACGGAGGAGCCTGGTGGGCTCCAAGTCCATGGGATCGCTAAGAGTCAGACACGACTGAGCGACTTCACTTTCACTTTTCACTTTCATGCATTGGAGAAGGAAATGGCAACCCACTCCAGTGTTCTTGCCTGGAGAATCCCAGGGACGGGGGAGCCTGGTGGGCTGCCCTCTATGGGGTCGCACAGAGTCGGACACGACTGAAGCGACTTAGCAGCAGCAGGAGCAGAGGAAGCACTGGCAGAAGCATCTGAAAAGACAAAACGTCTTATCATAGAATCCAAGGGCAGTATGAGCTTTGCTATGGAAAGGATGATAAGTTATTTCAAGAGCTCTGGGAAAGTCAAATCAGATTAGGACAGAAACAGCAGCACTGGTTTTATTTGTTCATTTATTTGTTCAGTTCAGAACAGTATTTCCAGCTTTGTTTCATTACTTCATTTAATCAAATATTTATTCTCCGCCTGCTGCTGCTGCTTAGTCGCTTCAGTCGTGTCCGACTCTATGCAACCCCATAGACGGTAGCCCACCAGGTTCCCCCGTCCCTGGGATTCTCCAGGCAAGAACACTGGAGTGGGTTGCCATTTCCTTCTCCAATGCATGAAAGTGAAAAGTGAAAGTGAAGTCGCTCAGTCCTGTCCAACTCTCAGCAACCCAATGGACTTCAGCCTACCAGGCTCCTCCGTCCGTGGGATTTTTCCAGGCAAGAGTACTGGAGTGGGGTGCCATTGCCTTCTCCGTTATTCTATGCCTACTGTAGACCAAGAACTATTCTAATTTTTAGAATATGATGGCAAGTAAGACAGTCGTGGTTTCTGCCACCAAGAAGCTTACATTCTGCTAGCATAAACAAACAATAAACAGGGTAAATAAATTAGATAATTAACTAGATAGTAAACTAACAAGTGCTGTGAAGAAAGGCAAATGTTATAGAGTATTATCAGGCTACCTGATTTAGGTTTAGGGAATAGACAAGGGATATCAAAATGTCTTGTAATGTGATTATAAACAAAGTGTGCTTATTTCCTTGAGTTGGATGATATCAAATATAATTTAGTTCAAAACTTCATAAACAATATAAGTAAAGACAATAGTGGGAAATTCATTCATTAACTGGAAGTGACACTTTTAATGACCTTAACATTGGTGCTAGTTCTGTGAGGAAAAGAAAGCAGAGTGTTAGAAGGCAATTCAAAGCATACATTTCATATCCATAGGATATTCCCACTGTATCACAAGAACTCTGAGGTTTTTCAGATTGATGTTAACATGTTTTCTGTGTATTTCCAAAGAGAAGCAAATATATATTCTGTGTCATCTACAGTTGTGCTCCATATAATTAAGCTGTGTGACAACTATCTATATGTATGTGTTCCAGGAAGGCAGTCTGCCAGGAAACGCAAGGAAGAAAATTGTCATTTGTTCTATACTCTGGCCATAACCCTCCTCCCAAATTGGCTATTTCTGTCCCTGCTCCAGGGAAGACAATTCGGTTCACTGAAGAACCTAGAGACCCAGGGAAGGGAGATGTGACAGTGAAGTTGCCTGAACCTTCTCTTTGGTGGAGCAAATTTGCAAAACTCCTCGCATTGACTACTAGATATGAGCAAGTTTTCCAGGAATCTCGAGTTATACAAGTGCTTCTCTTGCAGGACAAAACTAGTCTTCTCGGATGATCTGAAGAATTGCAGAATGTAGGGCTCTATCCTAGACCACTTCCTAAAAGCAACAGGGGTTTGAATTCAAATCTGTAGCAATTAAAATCATTTCCCCAATTTTGTTCAGAACCAGATAATATAAACATCTTTGCCATGTAGTCTCAAGAAATTTCAGGGCTTTAATTTTCTGCATTTACTAGAGAGCACTAACTCAGCATAACCTGTACTCCCTTATTACTTCTGATGATTTTTAACTTCCTAGAGCAGATAACTGAAGTTTAAGCCATTTTAGTGTTCATGTGATCTGTTAGCATTGCCTATAATGTAAAATACAAACTGTACAGTTGCTGCTAAGATATTAAGAAATACCCTATTTCTTATGGGCAAGAATTGAACCTTAGAAGGCACCTGGAGCTTATAAGGAGAACACGCATGGGGGACTTGATAGGGTAAACAGGTTCCAATGAAAGTCTAAATCATTGACTCCTCTTTTCTCTCCTATGAATATTTTCCTTCATGCCACACCCTCTCAAGTAACCACATTGTCTGGAAGCTGAAATATTTATGTAAGACTAATTTAAGAATTGATTTCTTTTATCTATACTTGTTTTCTATCCAACAGACATAGTTTTCAAATAGTCTTCTCTAGTTGCCTATCTCCCATGAAGCTTGTTTGTTTCAAAATATAATAGATTTTCGTAAGCTTCTGAAAACCAAACTGGTCTTTTTCTTTATTAAATTACCCCCAGAAACTCAAAGGAATGTGAACAATGAATTGAAATCCTAAGTACTAGACATCAATTTTTTTCCATTTCACCCAAGCCTGAATCTGCAAGTCCCTGTGGGGGAAATAAGATAGGAGTGAAATCGGCCATCATGCTTCTTTTTTTCCTCCTCACATAATTGACAGCTCTCAACCAGTTCCTTTGAATATATGCTGTCATCCTGTCAACTGTGAGAAAACCATAGCCTAGAATGATTTCATTCTTATAAAATCTAAGTCACCCCGTGGTGAATGCCATCAGTTCACCATGCACCAGTAGAAGAAGAGAGGCTTAGGGAGTTTCAGGGCACAACACGCAGTGTGCATGCTCAGTTGTGTCTGACTCTTTGTGGCCCCATGGACTGTAGCCCATCAGGCTCCTCTCTCCATGGGATTTTCCAGGCAAGCACACTGGAGCTGGTTGCCATTTCCTACTCTATGGGATCTTCCCAACCCAGGGATCAAAGCCATGTCTCTTGTGTCTCCTGCATTGGCAGTTGCGTTCTTTACCACTAGCACCACCTGAAGGAGAGAAAACCACTACTAAATGACACAGCTTATTTTTATTTGTTTTATAACCCACTGGTGACCTATAGTGTGAACTTCAAGCAGGGGGTGAGAAGGGTATTATACCAAGCAAGGCAGAACACTTAGGAGCACGTTAGAGTCCAACCTAGTCATCTACCTTACATGGTACACAACTGTCTCTGAGATGGGAACCCGAGCAACAAGCCAGATGCTTCTCATTAAATCTTCATCTATGTCATCTCAAAATTATTGTATTGATAGATATTCCACAGGGCAGTGATGATAACATTATGAACAGTTTGATCAATATTTGCAGTTATCTAACCTCACGTAAAGCACACATGATAAACATGGAGAGAATCCCACTCTTAAACATCTATTCTTTGCATTGCCTAACTATGTCTCATTCTTACTTCTCAGGTGTGAAATTCCACCACATCAAGATTCACTTTGGTTAACAAGACCATTTTGAAAGGTAAATAACTAACAAAATTAGTTTAACAATTAAGTCCTTTATGGAGAGTGTGCAGTTGCCTTAAATTACTTCCCTCCTAAACTCCAGTTGAGGTATCCCCAGAGTAATGAGCACTTTGATAGCATAAACTTAGAAAGCAGAAGAGCAATTTTGGAATATGAGGAGACGGGCTTAGGTAAAGACATGCTTAGGTTGAACTTAAAAACTGAGATTTAGAGCAGCCAAAGGCATGATGAAATAGGCACAGGAGTAAAGAAAAAAAATAAATAAATAAAAAAAGAGGAGGAGGCCCTAAAAACAAAGGATAAATATTAATACTTCAAAAATTTGTCCTGAACTTGACATACTCCCAGTTTTCAGTGTAATACTGACTCTTGACTATTCAGATATTAGATATAACATATTTCCCTCATGGCTCAGATGGTAAAGAATCTGTCTGCAATGCAGAAGACCTGGGTTTGATTCCTGGGTCGGGAAGATCTTCTGGAGAACAGAATGACTACCCCTCCAGTATTCTTGCCTGGGGAATTCCGTGGACAGAGGAGCCCAATGGGCTGTAGTCCATGGAGTCACAAAGAGTCAGACATGACTGAGCAATGAACACCAAATGGTAACTGTTAAAATCAGCCTTCATCTCCTCAGACACCATAGAAACAGATACATCACCTCAAAACTCATTATTATGTGATTTAAAAAATCTCCATATAAATTTATAATTCTAAATTTTGATAACAGTTAAGACGAATAAGGGCTTCCTAGGTGGCACGAGTGGTAAAGAACCTATATGCCAATGCAGGAGACTTAAGAGATGTGAATTCAATCCCTGGGTTGGGAAGATCCCTGGAGGAGGGCATGACAACCCACTCCAGTATTCTTGGAAAATCTTGTGGACAGAGGAGTCTGGCAGACTACAGTCCATAGGGTCACACAGAGTAGGACACAACTAAAGTGACTTAGGGGGCCTAGAGGAGCAGGAGGGCCGAGAAGGGTGATCCCATGTTGAAGGTCAGGAAGGGTGGCGGTGAAGAGATATCCCTGTCCAAGGTAAGAGAAACCCAAGTAAGATGGTAAGTGTTGCAAGAGGGCATCAGAGGGAAGACACACTGAAACCATAATCACAGAAAACTAGTCAATCTAATCACACTAGGACCACAGCCTTGTCTAACTCAATGAAACTAAGCCATGCCCGTGGGGCAACCCAAGACTGGCGGGTCATGGTGGAGAGATCTGACAGAATGTGGTCCACTGGAGAAGGGAATGGCAAACCACTTCAGTATTCTTGCCTTGAGAACCCCATGAACTGTATGAAAAGGCAAAATGATAGGATACTGAAAGAGGAACTCCCCAGGTCAGTAGGTGCCCAATATGCTACTGGAGATCAGTGGAGAAATAACTCCAGAAAGAATGAAGGGATGGAGACAAAGCAAAAACAATACCTAGTTGTGGATGTGACTGGTGACAGAAGTAAGGTCCAATGCTGTAAAGAGCAATATTGCATAGGAACCTGGAATGTCAGGTCCATGAATCAAGGCAAATTGGAAGTGGTCAAACAAGAGATGGCAAGAGTGAATGTTGACATTCTAGGAATCAGCAAACTGAAATGGACTGGAATGGTTGAATTTAACTCAGATGACCATTATATCTACTACTGCGGGCAGGAATCTCTTAGAATAAATGGAGTAGCCATCATGGTCAACAAGAGCCTGAAATGCAGTACTTGGATGCAATCTCAAAAACGACAGAATGATCTCTCTTCGTTTCCAAGGCAAACCATTCAATATCACAGTAATCCAAGTCTATGCCCCAACCAGTAACGCTGAAGAAGCTGAAGTTGAACGGTTCTATGTAGACCTACAAGACCTTTTAGAACACCCAAAAAAGATGTCCTTTTCATTATAGGGGACTGGAATGCAGAAGTAGGAAGTCAAGAAACACCTGGAGTAACAGGCAAATTTGGCTTTGGAACACGGAATAAAGCAGGACAAAGACTAATAGTTTTGCCAAGAAAATGCACTGGTCATAGAAAACACCCTCTTCCAACAACACAAGAGAAGACTCTACACATGGACATCACCAGATGGTCAACACCAAAATCAGATTGATTATATTCTTTTGAGCCAAAGATGGAGAAGCTCTATACAGTCAGCAAAAAGAAGACCAGGGGCTGACTGTGGCTCAGACCATGAACTCCTTATTACCAAATTCAGACTTAAATTGAAGAAAGTAGGGAAAACCACTAGACCATTCAGGTATGAGCTAAATCAAATCCCTTATGATTATACAGTGGAAGTGAGAAATAGATGTAAGGGCCTAGATCTGATAGATAGAGTGCCTGATGAACTATGGAATGAGGTTCATAACATTGTACAGGAGACAAGGATCAAGACCATCCCCATGGAAAAGAAATGCAAAAAAGCAAAATGGCTGTCTGGGAGGCCTTACAAATAGCTGTGAAAAGAAGAGAAGCAAAAAGCAAAGGAGAAAAGGAAAGATATAAACATCTCAATGCAGAGTTCCAAAGAATAGCAAGAAGAGATAAGAAAGCCTTCTTCAGCGATCAATGCAAAGAAATAGAGGAAAACAACAGAAAGGGAGACCAGAGATCTCTTCAAGAAAATTAGAGATACCAAGGGAATATTTCATGCAAAGATGGGCTCGATAAAGGACAGAAATGGTATGGACCTAACAGAAGCAGAAGATATTAAGAAGAGGTGGCAAGAATACACAGAAGAACTGTACAAAAAAGAGCTCCACGACCCAGATAATCACGATGGTGTGATCACTGACCTAGAGCCAGACATCCTGGAATGTGAAGTCAAGTGGGTCTTAGAAAGCATCACTATGAACAAAGCTAATGGAGGTGATGGAATTCCAGTGGAGCTATTCCAAATCCTGAAAGATGATGCTGTGAAAGTGCTGCACTCAATATGCCAGCAAATTTGGAGAACTCAGCAGTGGCCACAGGACTGGAAAAGGTCAGTTTTCATTCCAATCCCAAAGAAAGGCAATGCCAAAGAATGCTCAAACGACCGCACAATTGCACTCATCTCACAAGCTAGTAAATTAATGCTCAAAATTCTCCAAGCCAGGCTTCAGCAATATGTGAACTGTGAACTTCCTGATGTTCTAAAACCTGAAGCTGGTTTTAGAAAAGGCAGAGGAACCAGAGATCAAATTGCCAACATCTGCTGGATCATGGAAAAAGAAAGAGAGTTCCAGAAAAACATCTATTTCTACTTTATTGACTATGGCAAAGCCTTTGACTGTGTGGATCACAATAAACTGTGGAAAATTCTGAAAGAGATGGGAATACCAGACCACCTGACCTGCCTCTTGAGAATCTGTATGCAGGTCAGGAAGCAACAGTTAGAACTGTACATGGAACAACAGACTGGTTCCAAATAGGAAAAGGACTACGTCAAGCCTGTATATTGTCACCCTGCTTATTTAACTTATATGCAGGGTACATCATGAGAAATGCTGGACTGGAAGAAACACAAGCTGGAATCAAGATTGCTGGGAGAAATATCAATAACCTCAGATATGCAGATGACACCACCCTTACAGCAGAAAGTGAAGAAGAACTCAAAAGCCTCTTGATGAAGGTGAAAGTGGAGAGTGAAAAAGTTGGTTTAAAGCTCAACATTCAGAAAATGAAGATCATGGCATCTGGTCCCATCACTTCATGGGAAATAGATGGGGAAACAGTGGAAACAGTGTCAGACTTTATTTTTTTGGGCTCCAAAATCACTGCAGATGGTGACTGCAGCCATGAAATTAAAAGACGCTTACTCCTTGGAAGGAAAGTTATGGCCAACCTAGATAGCATATTGAAAAGCAGAGACATTACTTTGCCAACAAAGGTCCGTCTAGTCAAGGCTATGGTTTTTCCTGTGGTCATGTATGGATATGAGAGTTGGACTGTGAAGAAGGCTGAGTGCCGAAGAATTGATGCTTTTGAACTGTGGTGTTGGAGAAGACTCTTGAGAGTCCCTTGGACTGCAAGGAGATGCAACCAGTCCATTCTGAAGGAGATCAGCCCTGGGATTTCTTTGGAAGGAATGATGCTAAAGCTGAAACTCCAGTACTTTGGCCACCTCATGTGAAGAGTTGACTCATTGGAAAAACTCTGATGCTGGGAGGGATTGGGGGCAGGAGGAGAAGGGGACAACAGAGGATGAGATGGCTGGATGGCATCACTGACTCGATGGACGTGAGTCTGAGTGAACTCCGGGAGGTGGTGATGGACAGGGAGGCCTGGCGTGCTGCGATTCATGGGGTCGCAAAGAGTCGGACACGACTGAGCGACTGAACTGAATGTGACTTAGTAGGCAGGCAGGCAAGAGGAATAAAGACTTTGATGTTTTGCAATAGCCTGACTGATGAAATGAAAAGGAAGTCAAAAAGCCTATCAGTTTATGCAGCTGGGTTGTCAGATGTGGGAGTAACATATGAGGCATTGTCTTAATTCTCCATCTCATGCATACATTTCTCAGACTATCATGCTAGTCATTCAAGGCCAGAAATTAACATATTTTCACTTAAACACACACTATCTTTCCTTGATTATTCTTGAGGCTGAAAGGCCTCCAGAGAACTTATAAACTGAGCACAGAGGAGGCTTAAAAAAACCGTTGTTTTTTAACCAGACTGGAGTCAAATAAAGGCATTTTTAACTCTATTACTTATTCTGCAGCTCAAAAACATTTTCCCAAGTGATAATTTATAGTTGTGGACACGAAATAGATGATCTGTGAACTGCCTTTGGTAAGAGTCACTTTAAGAACCACAGACCTTGCTTGGAGAGGGCAGCGCTAGGACTCCGCGGGCTGAGAGAGGCCCCCAGGGGCTTATGTTTTCATACCAGCTCTGCCCCCACAGCCTTGCCACACGGCCCTGGGCAGTGTGTTACTCTGCTGCAGCTGTACTTTCCTCCAGAGTTTGTGAGTTAATCAGCAGCCCTCTGGAGGAAAAACTAATTTAAATAATGTGTAAACAAAAGGTCTTGTAGAGTACAGTTAATAATAAATAGCCAAAGCTTGAAGCCCTTGATTGCACCAGTAAATCGGCTAGCCCCTTATCCTGCTCCATCAGCAGCCATCATCTGGCAGTTTTTACCAAATGTTCACATCTCCTGTCAGAACAAGACTTCCCAGCCCTGTACAGTTGTAAAATCCAAGGATTTCAAAATTACCACCTGAGTCCTTCTCCCAAGTCCATCAAAGAGGTAAATTTAGAATTAGCAACTTGGTCTAGGGCCTACTGACAGTGGTCACTTTGTAGCTTCCTTGAACAATAGACCCAGAGCCAACAAGAGCCATACCCAGGGGTTGACTGGGAATCCCAACCAACCAACACCAAATGAGATCCTAAAACAGTTCCAAAGGACACGACTGAAGCAACTTAACATGAATGCATAGCCTTTTTCATGAAAGTGAAAACTGAAAGTCTTAGTTGCTCAGTTGTGTCTGACTCTTTGTGACCCCATGGACAGTAGCCTGCCGAGTTCCTCTGTCCTCTGATTTCCCAGGCAAGAATACTGGAATGGGTAGCCATTCTCTTCTCCAGTGGATCTTCCCAACCTAAGGATTGAAACCAGGTCTCCCGCATTTCAGGTAGATTCTTTACTGTCTAAGCTACCAGCCTTTATCATATCTACCCATTAATAGCCCACTTGACCTACATTCTTATCTCTGCCAGTCATTCCATCTACCTTCACAGGTCCCCCAAATTGGTGCTAGGACAATTGCTATATCTGCTTTCACTAAGTTTTCAATGTGTATCGCTGAGAAAGGAGCACGTTGAGTAAAAACCACAATAGCTGTTAGTACCCACCTTGTTTATCCAACTGAGATCCAAAGCCTAGATTTTGGCCATCAGTCAAATGTGCTCATTTCAAATACCATCTGTATCAATACCAGAGGTGATTGTTGTAATAGTTGTTGGTTTTTTTGGTTTGTGTTGTTGTTGTCTGTAACTAAGACTTCATGAAAATGATGAAGGAATTTTTAAAAAACATTATGTACATGGAATGAACACTATGCGCAACTTATTGCCTAGCTAACTAAAGCATCATTGTTCAATCATGGGTCAATCCTCATCTCAATTCCCAAGAAGGGCACTACTAAAGACTGTGCTAGCCATCAGACAATTGCACTCACTCCCATGCTAGTTGCTGCTGCTGCTGCTGCTAAGTCACTTCAGTCATGTCCGACTCTGTGCGACCCACCCCATAGATGGCAGCCCACCAGGCTCCCCCGTCCCTAGGATTCTCCAGGCAAGAACACTGGAGTGGGTTGCTATTTCCTTCTCCAATGCATGAAAGTGAAAAGTGAAAGTGAATTCGCTCAGTCGTGTCCGACTCCTAGCGACACCATGGACTGCAACCTACCAGGCTCTTCCATCCATGGGATTTTCCAGGCAAGAGTACTGGATTGGGGTGCCATTGCCTTCTCTGCCCATGCTAGTTAGGTCATGCTTAAAATCTTGCATGTTAGGCTTCAGCATTATGTGAACCAAGAACTTCCAGATGTCCAAACTGAGTTCAGAAAAGGAAGAGGAACCAGAGATCAAATGGCCAACATTCAATGGATCATAGACAAAGCAACGGGATTCCAGAAAAACACCTTTCTCTGTTTCATCAACTACACTAAAGCCTTTGACTGCGTGGATCATGACAAACTATGGAAAGCTCTTAAAGAGATGAGAATACCAGACCATCTTACCTGTCTCCTAAAAAACCTGAATGTGGATCAAGAAGCAACCCTATATGGAACAACTGATTGGTTCAAGTTTCAGAAAGGAGTTCAACAGGCTGTCTGTTCATGCCAGCTCTGCCCTGACAGCCTTGCCACATGGCCCTGGGCAGTGTGTTACCCTGTTGTAGCTGTAATCAAGACAGGTGGGAGAAACATCAACAATCTCAGATATGCAGATGATACCACTCTAATGGCAGAAAGCAAAGAGGAATTAAAGAGATTCTTGATGAGGATAAAGGAGGAGAGTGAAAGAGCTGGCTTAAAACTAAATATTAAAAAACTAAGATCATTGCATCCAATCCCCTTACTTCATGGCAAATAGAAGGGGAAAATGTGGAGTAGGGACAGATTTCCTCCTTTTGGGTTCACAAATCGCTGTGGATGGTGACTGCAGCCTTGAAATCAGAAGACAATTGCTTCATGGCTAAAAAACCATGATAAGCCTAGACAGTGTGTTGAAAAGCATATAGTCAAGGTTATGGTCTTCCCAGTGGTCATGTATGGTTGTGACCTGGACCATAAAGAAGGCAGAATGACAAAGAAGTGATGCCTTCGAACTGTGGTGCTGGAGAAGACTCCTGAAAGTCCCTTGGACAGCAAGGAGATCAAACCAGTCAATCTCAAGGGAAATCAACCATGAATACTCGTTGGAAGGACTGATGCTGAAGCTGAAGCTCCAATATTTTGGTCATCTGATGCATACAGTTGACTTATTGGAAAAGTCCCTGATGCTGGGAAAGACTGAGGGCAGAAGGAGAAGAGGGCATCAGAGGAAGAGATGGCTGGACGACATCACTGATGCAATGGACGTGAACTTGGGCAAATTTTGTGAGATGGTAAGGGAGAGAGAGAGCTGGTGTGCTACAGTCCATGGGGTTGCAAAAAGCTGGATACGACTGGGCAACATTGAACAACAACTTGAGCACGAGGCTTCCCTCGTGGTTCAGATGGCAAAGAATCTGCCTGCTGTGCAGGAGACCCGGGTTTGATCTCTGGGTCGGGAAGATCCCCTGGAGAAGAGAACAACTACCCACTCCAATATTCTTGCAGGTGCTGTGTGTGCTTAGTTGCTCAGTTGTGTCTGACTCTGTGCGACCCCATGACTAGCCCTTCAGGCTCCTCTGTTCATGGGATTCTCCAGACAAGAATACTGGAGCGGGTTGCCACTTCCTTCTCCAGGGGATCTTCCAGACCCAGGGATCAAACCCATTTCTCTTATGTCCCCTGCACTGCAGGTGGGTTCTTTACCTGCTGAGCCATTCTGGGTTTCCCATAGACTGTATGAAACACAAAAGTAATTTTCAGATAGGTTCACAGCACCTCACATACAGCAATCTACCCTTTGCTCAGCACAGAGCAATATCCACTCTATCTAACATCACTTGTACATTTTCTGTGAACTTTAGACTTGAGTGTATTAGACTATTGGTCAAGAATGATTAGACTATTGATCTAGGATGTGTTAAGACCTCTGAACTAGGATGTTAGCCTTTGACTTTTCAGTTCCTGCCCAAATTTGTTTTTTCCTTGAGGTACTTAAGCAAAAGACTTTCCTCCCCACATCTGTCTCTGGCTTCAGGTCAAAACCACTGACATCACAGCTGCCTACCATTGTAGGCGCATGCTGCCCTCAGCTCTAAGCACTTCTAGCATCCCTTATGCTTGCCCCTGGAGACTTGATTCATCATTCTTGCTTCAGGTGAAAATTGCTCAAGTTATAACTTCCTTACATTCCTCAAGCTTAACTTAGCTCCAGCCTTAAGGATCTCCTGCCTCTCCCCTCCTTCTAGTTTGTACTAAATTCATGAAAAATGTCTTAGATTTCCCACTTCTTGTTTCTAACATTTGCCTGAACTAGAAAGGAAAATAGTCCATCCAGTGCCCAGAAAGATAGCACAAAGGGGAACATTTATAAACATGGGGTGAGCACAGCCTTGAGAACCAAGCAAGCCTAGTTGGTGCTTTTGATCCCTTTACAAACCCATTTGTAAACCATGATCTTAAGACTTCAGATATTTGCATTATACCACTTATTCTGGTTGTTTCTATCACCAAGAAGTCTGCTCATTATAGATTGCCTTCCTACATAGTTTTTTGACAGTAAGTATATCAGCTGACACAAGCATACCAATTTTCTTGAAAACTAAATTTCTCATTATAAATGTGTGCATTAATCCGGTTTGTCCATCACTCTTGTATGAGTCTGGTTAGTGTAACTCACCTAGAAGAGATCACTCCTGAAAAATATAAACATTCAAGTTTATGGACATGAAATCTTAGATTTTTTAAGGACTCATAAAGGTATATAGTAATGAAGGTTAGTAGCTCAGTTAAGCTATATTCCTGGGAGTTGTCATAGTTTCAACTTTAATTACAACAAAATCACACCCATATAATTTTTCTATAATTTGTTTGGCACTTGTGAATGAAATTGTCTTTGAGTTAATCCATTTTTAATTCTTTGTCTATGTCTAGTATTGGTATCCTTAAAGTTTTAAGGATAAGTCCTGAGTTGTTTTACTTTGCCAGCAGTTTGATAAATTTGCAAAAGTCTTAGTTTCTTTACAAAATATAACACATCCCCCCAGTTTTAAGGCAAGAACTCTTCTGAGGAGCCCGTTAACATTTTACTGAGAAATCAATGCAATGTTTCCTCTAACAAGAATATTTATAATTATCTCTTTTTTTCTTAAATCTTCTATCTTTCCTGATGATTGCTTAAAACCTATCTTTCTTCAAGGCATCACCAAATTTAATGATAGATTGACCTACCTCAGCAAGCATCCATATATTAGGCTTTTCTTTCTTAACTGTAAATTTTTCTTTGATCCTACTTCATTTATTTACTTCTTTCTACATAGAGTCTCTTGCTAACTTTTAGTCCGCTCCTAGCCCTTTGCTGTCTTTGAGGAATGGTCAACACTGGGAATTGTTGTGCTTGTGTATTTCATGTTTGACTATTCAAGCCTTGGTTTTATTTTTAAATACTTCCTTTCCCGTCTTCCTCCCTGTCTTATCACACTCATTTACTCTATGTAGAGGCAGATAAAGGGTCTGAATTATGAACTTAGGTTTAGAGAGAAATAATTATACATATTGCATTATGCTGGATTTGTTTTCTGTGGACATACCTACCACCCCCTACTCAGCACCCCCTCACTCTGCCCTCCAGCTAAACACATACACAATGAAAGGTGAAAAGTATTAGAGGAGCACCCCAAAGGTTGCCCCACCCACATTCAGCCTTTAAGAAGACTAGTTTTTTTTTACCTCATTTATATAAACTATATTAAAGTTCTCTCAAGTCGTCCCTCAGTAAACTTCTAATGCATTCTCCATCCTGCAACCAGAGTGATCTTTGCTAAGACACAATGTTGGCCTTGTGATATGATGATGATTGAAATCGTTTCTGACTACATTCTCTGTACGAAGTGAAACTCTTGAGACAAGACAAGCTATTCTACATCTGGTTTTCCTTTCTCTGGGCCCCTTCTTTTCCCTGGAACTTCCCCCAGAGCCTGCTTGCTCCATATATTCAATCTGAAACAAGCTGCTAGTGTTTGAGGACAGTTTCCCTTTCTCCTATTTCACCCTGAAAGCTTAGTGATTTTCACAGTATGTTTTGTGTTGTTTCCTCTGCCCAAGACGTTCCTAAATCTATAGCCATAGTAGTCCTTGCTTCATGCCCCCAACTTACTTTCATTTATAGAGACTTATCAGGACCCTGCGGAGAAGGCAATGGCACCCCACTCCAGTACTTTTGCCTAGAAAATCCCATGGACGGAGGAGCCTGGTAGGCTGCAGTCCATGGGGTCGCGAAGGGTTGTACACGACTGTGCAACTTCACTTCCACTTTTCACTTTCATGCATTGGAGAAGGAAATGGCAACCCACTCCAGTGTTCTTACCTGGAGAATCCCAGGGAGGGGAAGCCTGGTTGGCTGCCATCTATGGGGTCGCACAGAGTCGGACATGAATGAAGCGACGCAGCAGCAGCAGCAGTATCAGGACCCTGATAGCTCTTTATTATGTTCATGTACTTATAATACATGTCTCTCTTTAGAAGTCACCATCTAAGTCCCTTGTTGGCTCCATGCATGTGTGCTTAGTCACTCAGTTGTGTCCAACTCTTTGTGACACAGTGGACTGTAGCCTGCCAGACTCCTCTGTCCATAGGATTTTTCAGGCAAGAAAACTGGAGTGGGTTGCCATTTCCTCCTTCAGGGGATCTTCCCGACCCAGGATCAAACCCATGTCTCCTTTGTCTTCTGCATTGCAGACAGATTTTCTTTACCCACTGACCCATTGGGGAAGCCCTGTACTCTCCATAGATGTATGCAAATCACATTTTACCCAGAATGCATGATAGCATATCATTGGATATAGATATTTTGCTTCAGGAAATAATATTTGATAATATTGCCCTAAAAGGCAACCATCATTCCATCAATCCACAAGCATTAATCCAGGATTTGCTTTTGAACAATGTACAATTTTCCCATTCTTTAACAATCTCTGTGGTCAAAAACACTCAGTAGTAAGGTAATTAGCAGGGATTATGATGTGGTCAAAAAGCAAAGAGCTTCCAGGTGGTACAAGTGACATAGCCCAGTAATCAGCCTTGTGTTCTCACCAGTGGAGCAGGGTATTGCAGCACAGTCAACGCACTAATAGGTCTCACACATGCACACATCTGTGTGTGCACACGCTCACACACCCACACTCTCAGGTATTGCGTGTAGATCTGTTGATAAACTGACAAAGTACGAAGGGTTTAGGGCATGTAGTTATCAAAATTGGATTCCTAAATTTAGCTAATACCGTCTCAGCTAGCAAAGTGGTGTTTGCCTGGTAAACTCCAAGTTAAAAATTTTTTTAACAGTCTGAACTTTTGAGAGTCTGGATATAAAGAAGATGAATAAAAAATTGTTTTTCCTAATTTCCTTCAAGTATTCAGAAGTCATGGAAACTTTGCCCCAAATTATATTTTGCACTACCTCACTTTCAGTTAAATTCAAGCTTGACTGTATCCTTTTAAAACCTGTTCTTATTTTCCTTGAAATTAATGGAATACTACGATCTTGAGGAGAAAGACAATGTTGTTTCTACTTTTGTCTTCCACAGAATTAGTAGTTCTTAGATATTATATCACATTTGATATATATTTATAGACTAAATGTAGAAAACATCTCATTACCACTCTCTGTTTCATAGATAAAGATGAGAAGTGGCATAGATACATAGGCGCACATACATATGTAACATAGACATACACTCTGATACAAATTCAACTGGGAAAAAAAAAAAAAAAAAACCTCCAAAAAAGGATAAAATGAGCTAAACTAGAACACATTTTCTTCTTTACTATTCCAAATGTCTTTTTAAATATCAGAGTTCTTTGAGTATTAGTCTAGTTTATCCCATAGAGAGCGTATCCCTTAGGGTTTAGTATTTAGGTGTTCTTTATATTCAATGAAATTTTATCCCAAAGTAGGATTTTGTCAGAATGTTCTATCTTTTCTTCTTTTCTTACTAAAGATTATCTCAGGCTCAAATTAATGACTTGATTGCAAAAATTATGTTCCTAACTATTTAAATTATTTGAAGACCTTCAGTACAAATTAATTGAGTAAATAAAATGAGTTATTACCATATAATAAAGGTAATTTTTGTCAATCCCCAAATGCAATATGTCTGACCACTAGAAATATACCTGTGGAAGAATTCCCTAATCTAATTAAATGTAAGTGTGTAAGTAAATTTTTATCATAAAAAGGGGTCAGTTGTAAGAATGGGGAAAATCTCTAGGCATTTCAAAGAAAGAACTGAATATAGACAGTTAGTGCTTACAGAGCTGATAGAGAGGTTGGCAGGGGGAGAAGACTGCTAGGTTTTAGGAAGTTAGGATGGTTAAGGAAATTGCCAGGTGGTGCCAGTGGTAAAGAACATGCCTGCCAATCCAGGAGACATGAGAGACATGGGTTCGATCCCTGGGTCAGGAAGATCCCTGGAGGAGGGCATGGCAACCTATTTCTGTATTCTTGCCTGGAGAATCACATGGACAGAGAAGCCTAGAGGGCGACAGTCCACGGGGCCACAGAGCTGGACACAAATGAAGTGACTGAACACACACACAAGGAAACTAACTGCCAGTGATGAACTCAGCTGACTGTCCCACTGAAGCAGAGATCTGTCACATGCCCACTGTTGCCTGCTAACAAAAGTGACCCCTTTCCTCACTTCCAAATATCATGCAGATGTCTCTTTAGCAGAAACTAACCTAGAATCCTATTAACCAGGCCTCATTACTATTAATAACCAATGGGCCCAAAACAAACACATAACATGTCCTCTGAGCAAAGTCTGAAAAGTGTTACTTAATAAAAATAGCATCTTTTATCTTTTTTAAAATGTACAGATATGGTGGCCATTTTTTTAATGGATGCAAAATCTTTGACATCTCTCCCATCCAGAGGAATGTTCATGTTTTCTCCCTCTGCTAGAATTTTGGGATCCTTATGATTACTCTGAAGATAAAGTACAGGAGAAGTGAATTCATGAGACTTGTAGGCAGAGAGGTAGGGAGTAGTGGGGGGTGGGGTGGGTTGGGCTCTAAGACCAGAGATCTTCTGCTTGACTCTCTGGGAATGCTTGGTCCCAACAATGTCTGTTTCAGAACCCAGCCACAATGCTGAGGGGGCTGTGGAGACAGTCCCAGCTGAGCCCAGCTTTGAGTCATCCCAGCCCAGACATCAGATATGTGAGGAACAAAGCCTCCAGATATTTGTCCCCACTGTTCCACTCACTCCTAGCAATGTGGAGCTTGATATATCATAGAACACAGACAAACCATCCCCCTTCCATGTCTTGTCTGAATTTCTGATCCACCAAATTTGCAAGTGTTACAAAAGAGTGGTTTTACATCACTGAGTTTGGGATAGTTTATTACTCAGCAGTAGTTATACTTGAGCAACTCTTGAAAACATGAGCAGTAAGAAAAAAATAATGAAATGAATGGAGACTTAGATACTGTGGAATTCATCTTGAGTATGCAAATCTGCAAGTTGCCGCAGTAGACTAACAGGTGAGGTTTATGCACAGAGCTATGCAATTAGGCGGACAATCATCTTCTATAAATCTGTAGTATTTGTCTTCCTCCATTTTATTTCTTCTCCAGTTATATATAATCTTAAGTTTGGGCCCTGAAATCTCAGTGGGAATAGCTTTGGTAGGTCTGGATCTTTAGCCATTCCCATATCATCACCCAAATTACACAGCTGTAGTGCAATTTGGGTCTTTATTAACAAGTTACAATTTTCAAAGATACTGCACAATCTTACCACATTAATTAACTCTCATCCACATGCTCCCAGAGGAAAAGAAGGAACAAAAATTCCAATTACCGAATCCATTTGCTAAGAAAACCAAGTTCCCTGTAAGTGGAGCTTATCATATTTTTCTAAACCTTTCCCTTGAGTTTGGCAATTCAGTTATACAATGTTCTTATGGCTAAGCTTCTCATCTCTTCCTCTCACTTTTGATTCAGATGTTCTCTTTGATTTTTATCTCTTTGTTCCTTTTGCTGTGCTATTAAGAGTGATGGTTGTTATAAGCTTTTATGTGACATTGTATGTTATCAAGCACCTGAGGGATTAGATCTATTCATTTTTCCATTCTGTACTCGTTACTACCTCTTTTTCTACATGTTTGAGTGTTCAGTGTGTATAAAACTGTAGCTTGGTCCTATGGCAGGTGAAAGAAGTACCGAATACATAGTTTCTTGCTGCAAGGTAGTTACTTTCTGATGGAGATTGTTGTTGTTTGTTGTTTTAGTCGCTGTCATGTCCAGCTCTTTTGTGACCTCATAGGCTATAGCTTGCCAGGCTCCTCTGTCCATGGGATTACCCAGGCAAGAATACTGGAGTGGGTTGCCAGTCCTTTCCCCAGGGGATCTTCTGGAACCTGTGTCTCCTACATTTGCAGGTGGATTCTTTATCCCTGAACCACCAGAGAAGCCCTCTGATGGAGATACATATAGAAATATACAAATAGCATGAAAAATGTTTACATAAGAAGCACAAGTTAAGGAAAACAAATCTGTTATTACAACCAGGTTGAGCTTCAGAACACAGTGAGGATTCTGGCTGAATGATTGGCCCAAGAAGGACTGAGCTTGAGTTCCCTACTACTTTCTTTCCACATAACTGAGCAACTAATGCATGCCAAGTAGTATTGTAGCTAGTCTGCATTTTTATTTACCCGATGCAGTGCTTAGGTTGCCTCTAACAATATTGGCTCATTATCTAAAAGATCAAGCCAAGACAACAAATCTAAGGTTTGTTCAAGGCAAGGGAGGACAGTCGGCTTACAGGCAATGAACTGTGGAATTACAATGGTAGTTACAGGTGATCAATCCATTCAAAGCAGCATCCTGGTCAGGTCTTTCATATCCTGGCCACCTACTCTGTAATCAAACTGTGCTAAACTTGGAGATAAAGGATGGCTAAGCCATAAGTCTCTGCCTACAAAGAGTATAGGTATCATAGGAGAAGGATATATAAGATTCAGTGGAGGCACAAAGAACAGAAAAATCTAATATCTGTGGGAAGATGACTAAGAAAAGCAGGGATACAGGATATCCAATGACCCAAGCAACTGGATTATAGTTTAGAATACAGCTACATCTCCCAAAGTAAATTAGCCAATCTGAAAAGCAAACAGATATGGATATAAATAGCAACATGGATGAATATCAAAAACATTATGTTTAATAAAATTAGGAAGACATAAATGAGTCTTATGTTCTATGACTCCATTAGAAGAAGTTCAAGAGAATTCAAAACTAATCTATGATGAAAGAAATCATAACAGTAATTGCTTCTGCAGAGTATTGACTGGAAAGAAGCACAAAGGAATTTTTTAGGGTGATGAAATATTCTATATCTTGTTTGAGTGTTGGTTACAAGACAGGATACATTTGTCAAAATTCATTAAATTTGAACTCAAGATCGTCTCAGTCTTTTAGTCTGCTTTATGCTGCACTCCTCAGCCTCTCATTCCTGGGCACTTATATATCATCAAATTCCTTGAGGGTAAGGACAATGTGAATATTTGGTTCATTTCAATGCATTTTCCTGCTCTCCAGTAAATGGAACCCTTAAGTCCCAAAGGACATGAAAGCTCAGCAACACCTGTAAACAATTCATTTCATATATTATTATTTTTATCATTTTTATTCTACTGTTTTTGTCTTATTGAGGGACAAGCTAGTCCATTCCATCCAGAAGTAAAGGTCTAAAGTAGATTTTAATAAACAGTGCTGTGCCAACTGAGCAGCCATATAGAAAAAAGATAAAACTGAATCTGTTCTTCATGCTGTATACCTATATGAAGAGCAAATGGATCAAAATAAGAAACCACATACATAGGAGGAAAAACAAGAATGCATTCCTTTATAAGCCAAAGGTAGATAAAATTTTCCTTTGATTCAAAATCTAGAAGCAACAGAGGAACAACTTGATAAATTTAACTATATCAAAATTAAAAACTAAAAAGTCTGCATTATGAAATGCTATATAAGAGTGAAAAAGTAAATAAGTTTTCTATCCATGATGATAATGTCTCACTACACTAGGTAAATGTTCCTAAGACCTGCGGGACACATGTGGCAAGCACCAACCCCACAGAGTGGCACCATACAAGAAAAAAGGCAAGGATTTTCTGTATGACCAGCAAGGGAGGCTTTATGACAGAAAGCCAAATGGTTGTGGCAGACGGACGGAGCCAGTTTTCCAGAATAAGACTAAAACTATGAAGAAGATTGCACTCAAGTCTGAATGTGTTGAGCCCAACTGCAGATCTAAGAGAGATGTAAACATCTTGAAATGGGAGGAGTTAAGAAATTAGAAGGCCAGTGATCCAATTCTAAGCTTCATCTCATTTTAATATAAAGATGATAAAAGTTAGAGGTTATGTTCATTTTTTAAAAAAGGATTACAGATAAACTGAGAAAAATGTTTGAAACTTAGAGCTTTGATATCCTTATTAAAGCACTCCTGATAATTAAGAAAATGATCATGCTTAATACAAAAATTGACAAGAGGTACAACATAAAAAGAAAAATTAAAATGCATCTGTGTGTGTGTGAAAATAATGCTAACTTCTCACCCTTAACTAGGGAAATAGAGATTTTAAACTATGTTCTGGACACTTACTTTGAGTACTAATATTATTTTTTCTACTTTTAAACCATTATAGTTGCATTGGATAAATTAAGTAATTGTTTTAATATTGGTGAAAATAAGGATTTTCAGTTTGAGAGAGAAAAATCCTAAAAATAAAAAAAAAAACTCTACACCTTAAAATTGAATTAGAAATTAAAAATTAACTTCTTTTGTTTTTGTTTTTTTCTTCTTTTGTTTTAAAACCATGTATTGACTAGTACAGTTTACTAAAAAGACCTAGAAAAAGTGACTGCTACTGCTGTCATTTCAGTCGTGTCCGACTCTGTGTGACCCCATAGACGGCACCCCATAGGCTTCCCCGTCCCTGGGATTCTCCAGGCAAGAACACTGGAGTGGGTTGCGGTTGCCTTCTCTGAGAAACAGTGACAAGTCAGGATCAATGAGCAACCCCAGAACCCAGGCTGTGATCTCTAATTCCCATTCCTCACAGAAAGGAAAGATGAAGTTCTTTGGGAAGGGACGGAAACCGAGTCCACCATAGCTCATACTCTCTTGATCGAGTGTATGAGTGGCGATTTTTCTATACAGAATAATAAGAGCAAACAAATACATGAGAAATGTTACAATTAGAAACGTGTCATTTTGCAAGGTCTAGTGAAAAATCATTTTCAAATAACTGTCATAAATGCACACTATTGAGAGAAAAGTTGAAATACCCAATAATCATTTAGCATTACCAAACATTAGGAAGCTAACTATTTTACTCACCTCTAGAGGTGAATTTGAGGTACACAGTACCAATTTATGAGGTTTAGGGAAGAAATACAATGTGATCCAATCATGCCTTTATGTTTACATTTATCCTGCAATAATGTGGAACACGAAGGAGCAAATGAAATTGTGCCACTTCGAAGGAAATCCAGTTGTACAAGGGAACTGGTCCAATTTTTTCAATGCTTTTTTTTTTTTTTTTGCCAAATATCAAAATGAATCTGCCCCAGGTATACATGTGTTCCCCATCCTGAACCCTCCTCCCTCCTCCCTCCCCATACCATCCCTCTGGGTCGTCCCAGTGCACTAGCCCCAAGCATCCAGTATCGTGTATTGAACCTGGACTGGCAATTCGTTTCTTACATGATATTTTACATGTTTCAATGTCATTCTCCCAAATCTTCCCACCCTCTCCCTCTCCCACAGAGTCCATAAGACTGTTTTCAATAAGTCAATGGCATGTGAGAGAAGAAGGGAAAGATTATTCTAGAGAAATATTTAAGAAGATGCTTAAGAGCCATGACAGTCATATGCAATGAGTAGACTGTTTTGGTGTTTTTTGAGAAAAAAATGACTAAAAACATTTTTTACATCACTGAAAAAGTTTTAACATGGTCTAGACTGAGCGACTTCACTTTCACTTTTCACTTTCCTGCATTGGAGAAGGAAATGGCAACCCACTCCAGTGTTCTTGCCTGGAGAATCCCAGGGATGGGGGAGCCTGGTGGGCTGCCATCCATGGGGTCGCACAGAGTCGGACACGACTGAAGCGACTTAGCAGCAGCAGCAGCAGCAGAAGACATAAGTTATTAGTGAATTACTTTTTTGGTATTATAATAATAGTATTATGGTTATATGAGAAAATACCTATTTTTAAAATATATAAAGAAGTGGATTAAAATGACATATTTATTGTCAGTGTTAAATGCTATATGTGTTTCATTACACCAATTGTATACATTTTTAGATGTTTTAAATTATGCATTAATGACCAATGTAACTACAATGTAAGTTTTGATAACATTTATTTATACCACCTCAGTTCCTAGCTAATCTTGAGGTGGGGGTAGTTTCTATTTCTGAATAATTCACAGAAAGCAGGAAACAGATTTATAACTAACTCTTGTTAGACTGTGAGGCATTATCAACTTTTACACATATTCCCATTAAATAATTCATCTCTAGTGACTCGTTCATCCATGAGTCACTGTATAATAGAAAAACCTTTCTCAAACTAAGAAAAGGGCAGTGGAGTAAACTGTCTTTAAACCAAGAAAAAAATGGACAGTTTTCAATTGATGGAATCAGAATTCAGGATAAATGGAGTAGTCTCCAAGGATGGTCAAATGTGATTCTCTGCAGATGGCTACACAGGATGACACTTCATAAAACATCATTTCTCAGCTAAGCTGCACAGCATCTCTGGTGCTTCAAGCATATTGTTTATCTCATCAAGAGGAGCAGGTTCTAAAGGTAAGAACTGAACAAGTGCCATTGAGCAGGAAATGGAGCAGATGGTCCATCTAGGATGGTCTGCCTTTACTTGATGAGAGGCTGATCCAATCCCAAGCAGACCAGTTGCCAATTAAAAGAGGTCTTGGCTGAGGGAATCTGTACTTTCCTTTGACAGATAATCGGCTTTTCCATTTTCTGACTCTGTCCACTCTCCTGTTCCATCACTGCCCTTTCCAGGAATAAAGAAGCCCCTTATGACCAGTTCTGTGAAATATTTCACTGATGCTGACTAGTGAATGTCTGGATTTTACCCAAACTTCTTACCCCAGTTTTAGGCTGTATTTTGTTTGCACACCCCTTCTAGCTTGAACACTAAGAAAGAAATGTGCTCATGCTCTGTAAAAGAACTTTGAAGACATGGGTTACCCATGAGATTTGTTTGCACTTCCTTCTGTCACAAAAACAGGCTTTGTTAACTGTTCTTTTTAAACACATTTTAGGATTGTAACATTTTAGATAAATAGAATGTATTTAAGTTTTCACATAAATAGCTGGATAAAGATACTTCAATTAGCAGGCGTTATTTTAACTGTCAAGGTTTAGGATCCTGAGTTCTAGTGTTATGTAATGAAAACAATATGAGTCTGAAGACCATCAAGATCAAAAGTCTAGGACCAAGAAGCAGAAGTCTACCTTGAAGGAGGAGAAGGGAGTTTTCTGTTTATAAGAGGATTCTTCGACCAGGTCAGTCAGGTCATGACAGTAGACAGCCTGAGTAACACGGAGCCAGGTATGAGCTACATAGCAAAGTAATAGGCCAAAAACTTGCCACACCTGAAGAAAACCTGAAGGAAGTAGTAAACTGGGAGAGGATAGTGGTCTCGATACAGGGGAGTAGGGAACAAATAAGGTATGCATGCGTGTTTACATCATCTCTGGAAAGAACTTGGCCTTGTGTTCCTTTTAAACTTTGATAAGTCTTTTTCTCAGTTAAAGTTTGGGCATTTTCTTGCCATACCCCAAGTCTGCTAGGTAATAAACCCTCTGGAAGCAGCTCCATATCTGTTTTAGTCACCATTCTTTCTCTAATGGCTACCATAGTGCTTGATATCTAAGGGTGCTTGATAAAGTCCTTCAATAAAGGAATCGTAATGCAATGCAGAAACTGGGTAATTAACCTCTCTCAAATAATAAATGAGTGTTGACTCACATTCTGGGCATAACTAAGCTGGAACACTTTCATTTTTATTTCTGTCTTACATTCCAAAGGAACAGGAGGACTTCTTTCTAGAATTCAGAACATTAAGCCTGGGTTTAATTCTTACTATAACCCAGGCATTGAAACCATTTCAACTTATAGTTAAGTGCTTGAATGGTTAGAAATTTCAAGGGAATCAAAAGTTTTTTCTTATAAAGGAACTTAAAATATTCTGATCCTGCATATAAATTTTTTGGACTCTTTGGACTTATTAAGAATTGGGTCTTTAACTTCTTTTTCCTGTATTTCATAACAGACTTCAAAATGATCTCCCTGCCTCCAGGCTTGCTTCTTTGCTCTTCATCTTCCACACGCCTCCAGCATAACCTTGATAAAACTCAGATTTGATCAGGTCACTAACTCTTATGTTCCAAAATCCCTTCATGGTTCATAATTCATGCCTTAGCGTGGCAGCAAATGCCCTTCATCTTCTTCTATTTTCAGCCCCATCTAGGTCAGCCTCTTTACCCACAGATCTCACCCATGTGCCATGTTCCTGCCATACCACATGTTTCACCAACCTCAAACTCTTTCCTACCTTTCCTCTTGCTCTTTATTCTGTCTTACATGCTTCTTTCCTCATTTTAATCCTGATAGTATCCAACTATTCTGTCAAAATCTAGTTTAAATGCCACCTTCTCTGTGAAGCTTTCCTTGACTCATCCAGATAGAATTAATCACACTTTCTGTGTTCCCATACCTTAATGTAGGGTGAACAGATGGAAGCAGAAGTTTGGGAGCCAGAAAGATCTCGTTTCCAATCCTGGCTCTTCTGCTCACTGTGACCTTGGACAAAACACTTAAGGACTCTATTTCTCATCTATAACCTGGATATTATCATAACAACATGTCAGAGTTTCTGTAAAGATTAACTGTGATCATGGATACAAAATGCTTAGCACAGGTCTTGGCTACATAGTCAAAACTCAAAGGAAGTTACTTATGTTGCTTTCATCATTGTATTAGTATTTCCTCATTCATCACAATCTGATTGTAGTGTAGATAACTGCATGCCTGCCTAATCATTGATATAATGATTTCCCAAGCTTGGCTGGGAAAATATACCTCTGTATCACAATTGTTAATTCATGTGTGTTAACAGTATAAATATAGGCTGTTATAAATTGTCCTCTTTATAATTTTCACATAATAATCCCCCCAAAAGCAACATGACAGAGACTAACCCTTTTTGCCTCCTTTTCACTTCAAAGTATGAAATTAACTTGACTTTATAAAGGTTTTAGAAAATAATATATAAATCCACCTCTAACCTATATTTCTAACATAGCTGATGCAGGTTACATGGGCTGAAATGCATGGAAACTCCTCAATGATTCAGCTCACTCAGTTCAATTGCTACTTAAGGATGTGCTATGCCCAGGTCAGGGCTTTCCAGGTGGCAATACTGTTAAAGAATCTACCTGCCAGTGAAGGAGACACAGGTTTGATCCACAGGTCAGGAACATCCCTTGGAGGAGAAAATGATGACCTACTCCAGTATTCTTGCCTGGGAAATCCCAAGAACAGAAGAGCCTAGTGGGCTACAGTCCATGGGGTCCCAAAGGGTTGGATACACATTCATGTCATGCCCAATTTATTGGGAAAGCAATGTAGAACAGAACGCAAAAAGCATTCTTTCTAATTCACTCAAAGTAAACAGTGACATGTGCTCTGTTGAAATAACAACAGTCCCATCAAATTCACCTAAGATATCTAAATGGGACATGTTTGTGTGATGCAGTTGCGTAAGTCTCAGCAGATAGCATCTGTGCCTCTAGTCTCCAGAAGTACTCCTACTCTAACCTCAGTGTAATCTTTCCAGTTGTGTCACTACCCTGACAAAACTCTTCTGTGATTTCATATTTCTGACTTGTGGCAGCATACAATCCAAACTTTCAGCATAGCACAAAAAGTCTTGGAGAAATGTGATCACACCTATTTTTCCAGCCTTGCCTCCCTTACTTAGTTATAATTCTTATATTCCAGCCATAGGAAAATTGTCTCCTTGAACTTTCAGTTTCAACTTCAAGAGAGCAAAGAGTTTAGAAGTTATCAATCCCATCCTCATAACAACTAAAACCTAGAAAAACTGAAAATTATTTTACTTGGGACCAAAGAGAACTGATGTTGCTGGTTGCTATAATATTAAAGTTGGAGAAATAGACTCATCCAGAGACACACAATCAAGGTCTTATCTGAAGCAGAAACCCACTGGAGCCATAAAATGGTAGTAATACTTGAATGGTATTTTGAGGAATTGTTGGAGGCTGAGAGTGGATTAGCCAGAGAGTGAGAAACTCCTGAAGGCTGCAGTCTTGGGGGTTGGAGGACACCCTTTCACTGGTTTTACTACTGAGAAACACACCAGATTCTCATGGTGAAGATCTAAGAAAGATCTCCTCATGGCTCTGGTAGGGGGAGAGAAAGAGTAATTATTGTGAAATATGGACAGAGATTTATCCATTATAAATATCAACACCCCAAGTGAAAAGCTTTCTAGAACATTTTTTCCTGCTAAGGAAGTGCATGCCACCCACCCCAGTCACTTCCAGTCTTCTGGTCTCATCTAAGAATATACAAACATAGAGAACAGGTGTCCAGGCCTCAAAAAACATATTGAGAATTCTGCAACCCAGAAGAAAAGAGAAGGTGGGGGTGCTGGAGGAAAGCTACATCAATGGAAAAACACTTGTGAAAGTCACAGAACCAAGATGCAGGGTGTGCAAAACAGATTTAATTGAAAGATTATAGAATGCTCCTCTCCTCCATAAAATACAACTATACCAATAAGGCTCTGGTATAAAAACAGTGGATAGCAGCTGAATGAGCAGCAAGACATGAACTCTGCAAGGAGGAGTACTGAGGGAAGCTCAAGTCAAGTAGGAAGACAAAAACTCAGACATTACAGTATTTGCTAGAGCAAATACTAAACACAATCAAACTCCCAAGCATCTTACATAAATTCTCAGACCAAATACCTATATACCTCCGTTCCTATTACCTATTTAATGTTTTAACATAAAAACACCCGACTTTCAACAGAAGCAAAATAACTATGAGATATTTGAGAGGAAAAAATAGTATGAAGAGGTAGAGAAATCATCAGAACCAGAACTAGAAATAGCGTGGATTTGGGGACTATCAGAAAGGGAATTTAAAATAACTGTGATTCAAATGTTAGGGACTTTAATGGCAACATGCAAGAACATATGGGTAATGTAAGCAAAAAGATACATAATCCAAAAAAGAATTAAAAGGAAATTCTAGTAATCACAAAAAGCATAACAGAAATGAAGATTGTATTTAATGGACTTATCAATAAACTTAGCATACTGAAGAACAAGCTAGCAATTTTGTAGTTAGTTCAAAGGAAATTATGAGCTGAAATCCAGAGAGAACAAAGAATTAAAAAAACAGAATGGAACATGTAGAAACTGTGGGACAATTTCAAAAGGTGTATTGAACACTTACTTGAAGCATTACAATGAGAAGAAAGAGAATGGAGAACTTTGAGAGTACTTTCAAAATTGATGACAGATACCAGACCACAGGTTCAGGAAGCTCAACTAAGTAAATAATTACAAACCACCTCCTTCCATACAGCCACCCCCCACCCCCACCAAGGTATATCATATTAAAATTACAGAAGACCAAAGACAATAAGAAAATCTTAAAAGATACCAGAGGGAGGGGAATAATTACTTACTAATAGAGGAGCAAGTATAAGAATGACAATGGACTTCTCATCAGAAATCATATATTAAGGAAGAGACTAGAGTGACATATTCAAAGTGTTGAAAGAGAAAAACACCAACCTAGAGTTCTGTATTAAGGGAAATCATTCTTTACAAGGGAAGAATACAGAATTTAACAGACAAGCAAAAGTTGAGGGAATTCATCATCAACAGACTTGCCCTGAAATTAAAACAAAGATTTTCATGCAGAAAGTACATGGTACAGGTCAGAAATTTGGATCTCCGTAAGAAAAGAGAGAGAGAAAAAAAATTTTTATTTCCTTATTCTTAACTGATTTAAAAAATAACTGTTTTAAGGTATAATAGTAAAACTTTGTTGGATGACTGTAGCATGTGGCTAAATGAAAACAGTATCACAAAGGATAAAAAGGAGAAACTGGCAATACTGTGTCATAAAACACCTGTTTGTAAATATAAAGTTCTATTTATAAGTGAATAAATATAGTATTATTTGAAAGTGGAGTTAGATTGTTTAAAATGTGTATGTAAATTGTAGGTCAATAATCAGTTTAAAAAGATGTATAATTGTAATGCTAAGGAGTTACTAAACATTTTATGATTTTACTTTATGGAAATATGCTTTTCAATATGCTATCTAGGTTGGTCATAACTTTCCTTCCAAGGAGTAAGCATCTTTTAATTTCATGGCTGCAATCACCATCTGCAGTGATTTTGGAGCCCCCCGCCAAAAAATAAAATATGACACTGTTTCCACAGTTTCCCCATCTATTTCCCATGAAGTAAAGGGACCAGATGCCATGATCTTCGCTTTCTGAATGTTGAGCTTTAAGCCAACCTTTTCACTCTCCTCTTTCACTTTCATCAAGAGGCTTTTGAGTTCCTCTTCACTTTCTGCCATAAGGGTGGTGTCATCTGCATATCTGAGGTTATTGATATTTCTCCCGGCAATCTTGATTCCAGCTTGTGCTTCTTCCAGCCCAGCGTTTCTCATGATGTACTCTGCATATAAGTTAAATAAGCAGGGTGACAATATACAGCCTTGACGTACTCCTTTTCCTATTTGGAACCAGTCTGTTGTTCCATGTCCAGTTCTAACTGCTGCTTCCTGACCTGCATATAGGTTTCTCAAGAGGCAGGTCAGGTGGTCTGGTATTCCCATCTCTTTCAGAATTTTCCATAGTTTATTGTAATCCAGAAGAAGTAGATGCTTTTCTGGAACTCTCTTGCTTTTTCCATGATCCAGCGGATGTTGGCAATTTGATCTCTGGTTCCTCTGCCTTTTCTAAAACCAGCTTGAACATCAGGAAGTTCACGGTTCACGTATTGCTGAAGCCTGGCTTGGAAAATTTTGAGCATTACTTTACTAGCATGTGAGATGAGTGCAATTGTGTGGTAGTTTGAACATACTGTGGCATTGCCTTTCTTTGGGATTGGAATGGAAACTGACCTTTTTCAGTCTTGTGGCCACTGCTGAGTTTTCCAACTTTGCTGGCATATTGAGTGCAGCACTTTCACAGCATCATATTTCAGGATTTGGAATAGCTCAATGGAATTCCATCACCTCCACTAGCTTTGTTCATAGTGATGCTTTCTAAGGCCCACTTGACTTCACATTCCAGGATGTCTGGCTCTAGGTCAGTGATCACACCATCGTGATTATCTGGGTCATGATCTTTTTTGTACAGTTCTTCTGTGTATTCTTGCCACCTCTTCTTAATATCTTCTGCTTCTGTTAGGTCCATACCATTTCTGTCCTTTATCGAGCCCATCTTTGCATGAAATGTTCCCTTGGTATCTCTAATTTTCTTGAAGAGATCTCTAGTCTTTCCCATTCTCTTGTTTTCCTCTATTTCTTTGCATTGATCATTGAGGAAGGCTTTCTTATCTCTCCTTGCCATTCTTTGGATCTCTGCATTCAGATGCTTATATCTTTCCTTGTCTCCTTTGCTTTTCGCTTCTCTTCACAGCTATTTGTAAGGCCTCCCCAGACAGCCATTTTGCTTTTTTGCATTTCTTTTCCATCGGGATGGTCTTGATCCCTGTCTCCTGTACAATGTCACGAACCTCATTCCATAGTTCATCAGGCACTCGATCTATCAGATCTAGTCCCTTAAATCTATTTCTCACTTTCACTGTATAATCATAAGGGATTTGATTTAGGTCATACCTGAATGGTCTAGTGGTTTTCCCTACTTTCTTCAATTTAAGTTTGAATTTGGTAATAAGGAGTTCATGGTCTGAGCCACAGTCAGCTCCTGGTCTTGTTTTTGCTGACTGTATAGAGCTTCTCCATCTTTGGCTACAAAGATATAATCAATCTGATTTCAGTGTTGACCATCTGGTGATGTCCATGTGTAGAGTCTTCTCTTGTGTTATCGGAAGAGGGTGTTTGCTATGACCAGTGTGTTCTCTTGGCAAAACTCTATTAGTCTTTGCCCTGCTTCATTCTGTATTCCAAGGCCAAATTTGCCTGTTACTCCAGGTGTTTCTTGACTTCCTACTTTTGCATTCCAGTCCCCTATAATGAAAAGAACATCTTTTTTGGGTGTCAGTTCTAAAATGTCTTGTAGGTCTTCATAGAACCGTTCAATTTCAGCTTCTTTAGTGTTAGTGGTTGGGGCATAGACTTGGATTACCGTGATATTGAATGGATTGCCTTGGAAATGAAGAGAGATCATTCTGTTGTTTTTGAGATTGCATCCAAGTACTGCATTTTGGACTCTTTTGTTGACCATGATGGCTACTCCATTTCTTCTAAGGGATTCCTGCCTGCAGTAGTAGATATAATGATCATCTGAGTTAAATTCAACCATTCCAGTCCATTTTAGTTTGCTGATTCCTAGAATGTCAAGGTTTACTCTTGCCATCTCCTGTTTGACCACTTCCAATTTGTCTTGATTCATGGACCTGACATTCTAGGTTCCTATGTAATATTGCTCTTTACAACATTGGACCTTGCTTCTATCACCAGTCACATCCACAGCCGGGTATTGTTTTTGCTTTGGCTGCATCCCTTCATTCTTTCTGAAGTTATTTCTCCACTGATCTCCAGTAACATATTGGGCACTTACCAACCTGGGGAGTTTCTTTTTCAGTATCCTATCATTTTGTCTTTTCATACTGTTCATGGGGTTCTCAAGGCAAGAATACTGAAGTGGTTTGCCATTCCCTTCTCCAGTGGACCACATTCTTTCAGACCTCTCCACCATGACTCGCCCATCTTGGATGGCCCCACATGGCATGGCTTAGTTTCATTAAGTTAGACAAGGCTGTGGTTTGTGTGATCATATTGGCTAGTTTTCTGTGATTATGGTTTCAGTGTGTCTGCCCTCTGATGCTGTCTCGCAACACCTATGGTCTTACTTGGGTTTCTCTTACCTTGGACGTGGGGTGTCTCTTCACAGCTGCCCCAGCAAAATGCAGCTGCTGCTCCTTACCTTGGATGAGGGGTATCTCCTCATGGATGCCCCTCCTGACCTTGGACATGGAGTAGCTCCTCTCAGCCCTCCTGCACCCACGCACCTGCCGCTTCTTGGTTCCGTCTGTAGCCAACAGCATTTGACAAAATTAAACATCCAGTCAGAGGCTTCCCTAGTGGCTCAGATCGTAAAGAATCTGACTTGCAATGCAAGAGACCCGAGTTTGATCCCTTGGTCAGGAAGATCCCCTGGAGAAGGGAATGGCAACCCACTCCAGTTTTCTTGCCTGGAGAATTCTAATGACAGAGGCACCTGGCAGTCCACAGACCATGGGGTCTCAAAGAGTCTGACAGGACTGAGTGACTAACACTTTCAACATCCAATCGTGTTTTTGCTTTTTTTAAAGCCAGAAAACTAGGACTTAAAAAATTAGCTTTTTTTTTTCCCCCCCAGAAAACTAATAGAAGAGAACTTTCTCAACTTGACAGAGAACAACTACAAAAACCTATATTCTGTGTCATACTTAATGATGGGAGGATAGATGCTTCCTCCTTAGGATCAGGAACAAGACACTGATGTTCTTCCTCATCATCCTGTTCAATATCTTAATGGAAGTTATAGCTAATGCAATATAACAAGAAAAACATGTGAACTTTATACAGGTTGTAAAGGAACAAGTGAAATTGCTATTTGATATGACTGTCTAGGTAGGAATTGCTGAAGAATCTACAAGAGGAGAATACTAGAATGAGCCATGTTGTATAGATTCAAGTTTGGGACTTTAATATGAATTCATGCTTAGCTCACTATTGATCACATAATTACATACAAAAATATCTTAAATCTACACTGATTAATTTATACATATATTTTTTTCTTTATCTGCCAGCTGAGAAAGCCTAGCAGCAATGATGTCACAGTAGCAACAAGCATAACTAGCACCCAGATCTTGATTTCTAATACCATTATCCAATAAAATGAGTCACAGATCCTTGGATGATGCTAGGATACAAAATAACAAGACGAGCCTGGAGTGTTGAGTAGTATCAGAAAGAAAATATGAGGAAAAAAACACAATGAAAGTAGTAAGCCAAAGAGTTACAGGAGCCAACTGAAGGAACTCCTAATGGCAAAGCTGGAACAATTTAAACAACAAGCAAAGGAGTGTTGTATTGGGTTGGCCAAAAAGTTCATTTGAGTTTTTCTGTACTATATTACAAAGAAACCCCAGTGAACTTTTTGGCCAATCCAATTTATAAAGTATAAGATAAATTTCAATGGATTCATATAGATATATAATTTGTACATGGTAAAGAACCTGCCTGCCAATCCAGGAGACATAACAGATGTGGGTTCGATCTCTGGGTTGGGAAGATTTGGAGGAGGGCATGGCAACCCACTCCAGTATTCTTGCCTGGAAATCCTCATGGACAGAGGAGCCCGGCAGGCTGCAGTCCATTGGGTTGCCAAGAGTCAGACATGACTGAAGTGACTTAGCGTGTGTACACATATATATAATTGACTGAATAAATGAGGATAACAGACAAATTATCCATGCAAAATAATTTCAGGTTATTTATGTAGCTACTTCACCCTCAAGGAAGTGGCACATAATTCTTCACTCTTTTAGTAGGGTTGTGCATAGTGAGTTTCTTCTTAAAAGTATAGTATCAAAAGGGAGAAAAGGAAAAAATAACATAATGGAGAAATGTAACACTATCTAAAGCTGCGTGATCAATATTACTGTAAAAAATGAGAAACATTGATCATTCAGTCAAAGAAAACAGACAAATCCCAAATGAGGAATATTCTACAAATTGCCTAACTAGTACTCCTCAAAGCTTGTAAGGTCAAAAACAAGGAAACGCTGTCACAGCTAAAAGGAGCCTAAACAGATAAGACTAAATGGGATGTAGTACCCTGGCTTGGATTCCAGAACAGAAAAAAGATGATAGGTAAGAACTATGGGAGTCAGAATAAAGCATTGACTTTCATTAATATGTCAATATTATTTCACTAATTCTGAAAATTTTATCATTTGTTCAGTCACTCAGTCATGTCCGACTCTGTGTGATCCCTTGGAGTGCAGCATGCCAGGTTTCCCTGTCCTTCACCATCGCCTGGAGCTTATTCAAACTCATGTCCATCGAGTCAGTGATGCCATCCAAGCATTTCATCCTCTGTCATTCCCTTATCATATTAAGATATTAATAAGAAAATATAGGTACAGGGTATACATGAGAATTGTGTGTTATTTTCACAAGTTTTCTGTAAATCTAAAATAAAAAGCTTATTTTAAAATATTTTAAAAATATCTTTATTCTAACATACCATATTCTCATCTCTCCTCCTCATGATGTTTTCTTGGTCAGACATGAGCCTGCTTCTCCTTTTGACAAAAATCTAAGATCTTGTGTCTTCTATAAAGTAATCTTCAACCTCTCCAGATGGTGTTCATTGTTTCTCCCCTCGATGCCATGGCACTTATTTCATTACAAGGTAATCATGTGCTTGTCTTTTCGCACACAGGCTGGGCTGTCTGTGGTCTCCACCATGTCTTATTATTCTAACACTATACTAGCCAAGTGTGAACACAATGGAGGTTAATGTATGTTGCCTAAATGAAAGATTGTGTTAGTAATGCTTTTGAATTTTTAAAGCAAGTTCACATACATTATTTTGTATGTTCATCTCAACATAACATGTGTTGACAGGCCACTATTTTTGCCATTTCAAATGAGTAAATTGAGACTCAGAGATGGCTTATCCTAGTTATTCAAAGTGCTGGAAAAGGCATTCATCTCAGTTCTTAGGACTCTACATCTACTTTCCCCTCCCATGTAGAGATAAACTGAGGCTCTTTATCTGGGTTTAAAACCTGATTCTGTCCACTTCTATCTCTCTTATCTTGGGCAAGTCATGAAATCTAGGTGAACTTCAAAACCTTAATATATTTTTAGGGAAGCAAATAATAGTATTTACCTTAGAATTTTGTGAAGATTAATGATATATTGCTTGTAAAAAGTAACTCATGGGTGTACACGCTATACAATATTGTAAAGTAATTAGCCTCTAATTAAAATAAATAAATTTAATTTAAAAAAAGAAAAAAAAAAGTAACTCACTTGGTAAGAGCTCAGTAAACTGCAACCATTTCTACTACTAGTAATATCAGTGAAAAAATAAAACTACTTTAGAATCAACCAATCAGCTTCATCAAAATACACACACACACAAAAGTAAGGCCCATTTTATTTGCTCTATTTGGGCCAACACATAAGCTCTTACTGTTTTACTTGTCCTCTCCTTTATAATACAAGTTCAATGGCAAAGAACCAGTGTTCTCTTTGAGATGGCCATTTGGACTGCATGACCTCTAAGTTCTTTTCTGTACATATATTCTTCCATATTATTTATTTCCTTTGCAATCCCTCAAGTAATGCAGCATATAATATCAGAGGCTCAATAAAGGATGACTGACTGAGGATTTCAAACTCCCGACACAATCACTTTCATGTTGCCAACTTTGATTCGGTTTGTGACTTATGGGCATATGGAGTGTTTTGGATCCCAGAATTTCCTCTTTTGAGTCATGATTTGCAAATGGATATAATAACCCATAAACTGATATCAGCATCAAAACAGAGTCATCCAACATGAGTAATAAATGGCCTTTGGAGGGAAAAGATACCAGTCCATTAGGAAGGGCACAAACAACAAGCTAGGGAATGTGAACAATAGCCTTCAAAAAGTCAGGGCTTCTCAGTTCATTCCACACATTCTGTCCATTCTAAGACACTGTGTGTAATGAGTGCCTAATGCAATCGGACTCTCACTCTCCTTTGGCAAGGCAGGCCTGCAACAATAGACTAAACCTCGGGCCTGCCAACCCCAAACAGACATGCTGGTCTGCCTCATTCCAGATTTGTGGCTTGTCTCCACAAAGTAATAGTGATTCTCTTGTCTGTACCAATTGCAGGCTGCAGATGGGTAGCCTAACGCTGTAATGTCAGACTAAATTCTCCACAGATGAACTGGAAAATTTCCTTACTCATTCAGAAATCTGCCAGCCAGCTGTCAGGTCTCCAGGACTCACTCACTTGCCCAGATCACCAGTGAACAGACGGTGTTCACCACAATGATTAGTCTGTGTTTTCAGTTTAAACCCTTTTCTCCTATCTAATGATTTAATCCAGTCTTCTTTCTTCAAAGACTCTGAAAAATGATCATTGGAAATTTCTTAACCAGATGGATTCTTCAAGAAGGCAACTGAGAAAAGTGCCAAAACTGCCTTGGAGTAAGGGATAAAAAGTGTACCTCTATGAGCTATGCATTGGCCATGACCTCACTCCATGCCCAATCGTTCTTCCAAGGTGTCCAGTGAAGGATTCCCTTTTGTGCCAATAGAGATGGGGAACTGGGAAGCAGATGCCAGCTCACTAGGTACTTGACTGTCACCATCAATAAAGGACACAACATAATTTCAGGGGACTTTAAAAGCCAAGACAACATTTAAATACAACAGGAAATAAGTGGCAACTGGGCTACAAAGAAGAATCTATTTCATTTTGCATTTAGAAAATATGAGAACATCACTCCATCTAAAGAAATATGTTTTTTGCCTTCATATATTTGAATTAATAAATAGAACATACAGATTATCTGTCTGTGGGCTTTGGGTGCTCGTTTTTGTTGGTTTTGTTTTGTTGAAGTTTGTTCTTCCTCTAGCATTAACTCTGGGTACAATTAGCTTTTAAACATCTAAGAATGCCACTCACAGTTTCTTTCTCTATAGAGTGGGGATTTTGAAAAATTCTTTCTGAATATATTTCTCTCAGGGATCTCCTTGTTAATCATGCACAGTCTCTGCATTTTCTCTTTCTTTACTCCATTACTCTCTCACTACAGAATTTTTGTGGGGAAACCTAGAATTACTTATTTAAACACTTTTTTAGGGTATTTGATTCAAAGGATGTGTAAAAACAGAACAAAGCATAAAGCGTAGAGTGTGAGGTGAAAATGCTGATTTCCACCTGATTTTGATTTGCTTGGTCTAGAGAGTTGAGCAATTATACACTTAAGCAATTATATGGTAAATAAGACCCAAAGAACTTGTGGGTAGATTCTGATGACGTCTTTCCTAATTTTACAATTCCATTTTGTCTACTTCAGCATTTAGATTTTCCTTCTTCCTCTGCACCATCACCCTCCCCCCAACCTGTCCAAACTAGCCTAGTTTTCACTTTCTGTATCTTCTAGCAGTGGGTAATTTTCCCAAACACTATACAAGAAGGATATACTGGTTTATACTCCTCTATGAAAGTGCTTTGCTCAGAAAATACTCACTGATGAAACTCATACCTAAGAGGACAGTTGTCACATGACCAAATACAAAAAAATTGCTTCCAAAGCTTTGTTTTTTTAAGCTAGTATCCATGACAATATCTTTTAAGGGAAACCACAAAGGCTTTGAGGACTGGAAATTCTCATGTCTGTTTTTCAAAATGATTTTTAAAATTAGTACAAACATAACCTGGACTATTTGGAAGGCTAGATTTTAAACTTTCCACTTGATCTGTGACCAAATTTGCAACTGTCTTTTCAATTGTACTCTTGCAAGTAATCCCCCCAAAAAAGCTGTCATATAAACACTAAATGTTCTGCTGCTGCTGCTGCATCTAAGTCACTTCAGTTGTGCCAGACTTTGTGCGACCCTATGGACAGCAGCCCACCAGGCTCCTCTGTCCACGGGATTCTCCAGGCAAGAATACTGGAGTGGGTTGCCATTTCCTTCTCCCTAAATGTTCTAGATGTGCCAAAAATAGATGAAGGGGTATGGACATTCAAAGACTACAGATTAAATTCTTCAGTATTCTGGAGGGCTTCTCATGTTCAATGTCACCGTCATCCTAAAATTCTGAGCTTTGAAATTAGTAAAGTTATATTCTTTTTGATCACTAATAGGAGTAAGTATTGCCTTTCACATCTACATTTAGAGTTTTATCAAAGAAATTATTCTATCTAGTTTCAAGAAAAATTAAATTAACCTACAGTTTGGGAAACTGTATGACAATCAATCATAAATGCTATCTAGAGAACAATGACACTCTTTTAATGGAAAAAAGTTAATTATCTAAACATTTGCAGAATATTAAGATGTGAGGATAACATACCAAATTTATTGAAATGTAGCTGAGCCTTGAAATATTTAAGCTCTCTCAGAAGTATAAAAAACATTTAGGTTTTGGAGCTTGATTAAGATGGTAGAGCAAGAGGACATGGAGGTCACCTCCCTTGACAAACACATCAAAAATACATATCTATATGGAACAATTCTTACTGAAAGCTATCAAAAAACTGGCAAAAGGACTTCTGTACAATGAAGGCTGTAAAAAAGATGTACACATAATTAGGGAGGAAGGGGAGAGAAGCAATTGGAGTCAGGGCCTGTGTCCCTGAAAGGGGACTTAGGAAAAGGGAGAATACAGATATGGACCCCCCACCCAGGGAAGTGAGTAGTAAGAGGCACAGATTGGGCACCCCAGTCCTGGTGTCCTAAGATGAGCCCATTTGGCTGGTTGGATGACTTCTGGGATTAACTGGAGGGCCAGGCAGAGCCTAGAATCCACCCATGAGGAGTATGTGCAGGGAAGAGAGAGCTGTGTTCTTGCTGCAATACCCCTATTAGACAAAATAGATTTGAAAACAAAGGCTATAATGAAAATCAAAGAAGGGCATTATATAATGATAAAGGGATCAATACAAGAAGATGATATTATACTCATTAACACATATACACCCAATATGAAAGTGAAAGTGAACTGAAAGTCACTCAGTCATGTTTGACTCTTTGCGACCCCATGGACTATACAGTTCATGGAATTCTTCAGGCCAGAATACTGGAATTGGTAGCCGTTCCCTTCTCCCAGGGATCTTCCCAATCCAAGGATGGCATCCAGGTCTCTCACACTGCAGGCGAATTCTTCACCAACTGAGCCACCAGGAAAGCCAAATATAGGAGAACCTAAATATAAAGAGGGGGGCATAGCAACCCACTCCAGTGCTCTTGCCTGGAGAATCCCATACAGAGGAGTCTGGCAGGCTATAGTCCATAGGGTCACAAAGAGTTGGACATGACTGAAGCAATTTAGTATGCATAGCATACATATATAAAGCAAATACTAACAGTCATAAAAGGAGAAATTTACAATAAGACAATACATATAAGAACCTTTAACATCCACTGACATCAATGAACAGATCAGAAAATTGATAAGGAACAGGTCTTAAATGATGCACTAACCAATTTGACTTAATAGATATCTACAGAACATTCCATCTAAAAGCATCAGAATACACATTTTTTATAAACACATGGAACATTCTCCAGGATAGATCAGTTGATAAGCCACAAAAGAAGTCTTGACAAATTTAAGAGGATATAAATTATACCAAGTATATAAAATAAGAAATGAAAGAGGCAAAATAAAAATTGATACCACAGAGATAAAAAAAAAATCATAAGAAAATTCTATGAACAGCTATGCCAACAATATGGACAATCTAGAAAAAAATGGACAAATTTCTACAAACATACACTGTACTAAGACAGAATCAAGAAGAAACAGGCAATTTGAATAGATTTATCATTAGAAGTGAAATTGGCAATTTAAAAAGCTCCCAGAAAATAGAAGTCTAGGACTGGATGACTTCACAGGGGCCATCTGGTGACCCATACCAAAAATATAATGAAAACGAGTATCTATCCTTCTGAAACTATTCCAAAACACTGAAGATGGTGGAATACTCCAATGCTCATTTTACAAAGCCATTGTTACCCTGATATCAAAACCAGACAAAGACACTACAGTAAAAGAAAATCACAGGCCAATGTCTTTCATGAATATAGGTACAAAAATTTTCAACAACATATTAGCAAACTGAGTCCAACAATGCATGAACATGATCATACACCATGATCAAGTTGGATTTATCCAGGGATGCAAGGATGATTTGACATGGACAAATCAATTTAATATATCATATTTAAAAAGGAAAGACAAAAATCACACAGCTATCTCAATAGACACATAAAAAGCATTTGACAAAATTCAACATCCATTCATGATAAAAACTGTCATTGAAGTGGGTACAGAAGGAATGTATCTTAACATAATAAAGCCCATTTTGATAAACCTACAGCTAATATGCTATGCTATGCTATGCTAAGCTAAGTCACTTCAGTCGTGTCTGACTCTGTGTGACCCCATAGACAGCAGCCCATCAGGCTCCCCCATCCCTGGGATTCTCCAGGAAAGAACACTGGAGTGGGTTGCCATTTCCTTCTCCAATGCATGAAAGTGAGAAGTGAAAGTGAAGTCGCTCAGTCGTGTCCAACTCTTATCGACCCCATGGACTGCAGCCTACCAGGCTCCTCCATCCATGAGATTTTCCCAGCAAGAGTACTGGAGTGGGGTGCCATTGCCTTCTCTCTATACTCAATGGTGAAAAGCTGAAAGCCTTTCCTCTAAATTCAGGGATAAGATAAGGATGCCCACTTTCACCATTTATGTTTAATTTAGTATCAAAGTCCTGTTCACAGCATCAGACATGAAATAAAAGGCATCCAAACCAGAAGGGAAGAAATAAAACTGTCACTATTTGCAGATGATATTATACTTTATATAGAAAGCCCTTACATCTCCACCAAAATACTATTAGGATAAATGAACTCAGCCAATTTGCTTTGGTACAAGATTAATATGAGGAAATCTATTGCTTTTCTATACACTAGTAATCAGGAAGAGAAAATAGAAACCAACCCTGTTTTAAATCACATCAAAAAGAAGAAAATACCTAGGAATAAACCTGACCAAAGAGGTGAAAGATTTATATTTGAAAATTATAAAACATTGATAAACCAAATTGAAGACGATACAAAAAATGTAAAGATATCTTGTGCTCTTAGAAATAATTAATATTTGTTAAAATGTCCATATTACCCAAAGCAATCTACAGATTTAATGTAATCCCTATCAAAATACCAAAGATAGTTGTCACCAAATTAGAACAAATAATTCTGAAATTCATATGGAACCATGGAATGAACACCCAGACTGTCAAAGTGATCTTGAGGGGGAAAAAAAAGGCTGGAAGGATCAACTTCCCAGACTTCAAACTATCCTACAAAGCTACAGTAAGAAAAACAGTGTAAGTGGCACAGAAACAAACACATATATCAGTGCAAGAGAACAGAGAGCTCAGAACCAAACACACACACTTATGTTGAATTAATCTACAACTAATGTATAACGGAGAGAAGACAGCCTCTTCAATAAGAAAACAGCGTCAACTGGACAGCTACATATAAAACAATGAGATTAGAATCATTATCTTACATCACATACAAAAATAAACTCAAAATGGATTGAAGACCTAGATGAAAAACCTGAAACAATAAAACCCCTAGAACACTGTTTTACATATCATAGCAATACTTTTTGAATCTGTCTCCTAAGGCAAAAGAAACAAAAGCAAACAAATGTGACCTCATTAAACTTAAATGCTTTTGCACGCAAAGAAAATCATTAACAAAATGAAAAGACAACTGACAAACTGGCAGAAAATATTTGCAAGTCATATGACCAACAAAGGCTTAATATCCAAAATATATGAACAGCTCATAAAGGTCAGTATCAAACCCAAGTAACCAAATCAAAAATGGACAAAATACCTGAACAGACATTTTTCCAAATAGGAGATACATATGGTTAATAAGCAAATGAAAAGATGCCTAACATTGCTAATTATAGGAAAATATAAATAAAAACAATGAGATTATTAATTCACATTTTTCAGAGTGGATATCATTAAAAAAAGTCTACAGATAGCAAATATTGGTGAGGATGTTCAGTTCAGCTCAGTTCAGTCGCTCAGTTGTGTCCGACTCTTTGTGATCCCATGAGCTGCAGCACGCCAGGCTTCCCTGTCCATCACTAACTCCCGGAGTTTACCCAAACTTATGTCCATTGAGTTGGTGATGCCATCTAACCATCTCATCCTTTCGTCCCCTTCTCCTCCTGCCTTCAATCTTTCCCAACATCAGGGTCTTTTCAAATGAGTCAGCTCTTCACATCAGGTGGCCAAAATATTGGAGTTTCAGCTTCAACATTAGTCCTTCCAATGAACACCCAGGACTGATTTCCTTTAGGATGGACTGGTTGGATGTCCTTCCTGTCTAAGGGACTCTCAAGAGTCTTCTCCAACACCACAGTTCAAAAGCTTCAATTTTTTGGTGCTTAGCTTTCTTTAGAGTGCAACTCTCACACTGATACATGCCTACTGAAAAAACCTTAGCCTTGACTCTTTTCCCTTCTTTGGTATATCACTTTCCCTTCAAGTCCAAGAAGCCAGATTTTAGTCCTAAAAGTGTGATACTGTGCAAGGCACTTAAATTCTCTGAACCTTTACTCCTTATAAAAACAGGGTTGATAGGTTTGTGGATTAAACATAGTTATAAAACCTGGCATATACACTCAGTAAGTAAATATGTGCCCTCTTGATCAATCCTGATAAGCCCCTCACTTCAACAGACAGATCTTAAACAAATTTCAGTATACCGACTCCAAAAAGTTCTGTAGTAGTTCCAAAACTGAGAAGTAAACAGCCACCATTTAAAATAAGGGGTGTGTTTATAGAGGTGGCTTGTCAAGGTTTCCTGGTTAGGGAAGCTTGTGTCGGTGTTCTGGTGGGTGGAGCTGTATTTCTTCTCTCTGGAGCGCAATGAAGTGTCCAGTAATGAGTTATGAGATGTCTATGGTTTTGGGGTGGCTTTGGGCAGCCTGTATCTTGAAGCTCAGGGCTGTGTTCCTTTGTTGCTATAGAATTTGCTTGGTATGTTTTGCCCTGGAACTTTTTGGCCCTTGTGTGGTTCTTGGTTTCAGTGTAGGTATGGAGGCGTTTGATGAGCTCCTGTCAATTAATGTTCCTTGGAGTCAGGAGTTCCCTGGAGTCAGGGTTTGGACTTAAGCCTCCTGCTTCCAGTTATTGGTCTTATTTTTACAGTAGTTTCAAAACTTCTCCTTCTATACAGCACCATTGATAAAACATCTACATTAAAGATGAAAAGTTTCTCTACCGTGAGGCTCATCCAGAGAGGTTCACAGTTTTACATGGAGAAGAGAAGAGGGAGGAGGGAGTTAGAGGTGACCTGAATGAGATGAAGTGGAATCAATAGTGGAGAGAGTGGGCTAGCCAGTAATCACTTCTTTATGTGCACTCCACAACTGGACCGCTCAGAGATGTTCACGGAGTTATACAGAGAAGAGAAGAAGAAGGAAGGAGGCAGAGGTGGCCAGTAGGATAAAAGGGGGGAATGAAAAGGAGGGAGACAGATCCAGCCAGTAATCAGTTCACTAAGTGTTCTTCACCGTCTGGAACACACAGAAATTCACAGAGTTGGGTAGAGTAGAGAAGGGTTAGGGAGGAGACACAGGCGACCTGGTGGAGAAAAAGGAGAGTCCAAAGCGAGAGAGAGCAGTCAAGCCAGTAATCTCACTCCCTAGTGAAAAATGGGTACTGAAGATTGGGTTCTTAAAGGTACAAAATTGGTAACAAATACCTAAAAGCAAAAATTAAAAATCTAGAATAGAGTTTGGAATCTCAAAAATACGATGTTAAAGAAAACAAGAAGGAAAAGAAAGAGAGAAAAAACCCAAAACAAACAAGGTCGCGAAAATTATACAGAAAATTTAGGTACAAAATTGATAACTAATACCAAAAAGCAAAAGTTAAAAATCTAGAGTAGAGCTTGGAGTTTCAAAAATACAATGTTAAAAAAAAAGCAGAAAAAGAAAGAAAGAAAAAAAAACAAAAACAAAAACAAAGTTACAAAAATTATAAAGAAATACAGGTACAAAATTGATATCAAATACCAAAAAGCATAAATTAAAAATCTAGAGTAGAGTTTGGAATTTCAGATATACAATGTTATATAAAAGAAGAAGAGAAAGAAATAGAGGGGGAAAAAAAAAAAGGAAAAAAAAAAAAAAAGAAAGTCACAGAAATTATAAAAAAAAACTATAGGTACAAAATTGATAACAAATACCAAAAAGCTAAAATTACAAAACTAGAGTAGAGTTTGGAATTTCAAAAATACAATGTTAAAGAAAAGAAGAAAAAAAAAACAAGGTCAAAAAATTATAAAAAATATATATATGAAGTTTGCTGAAGAAAAAAATAGGGTCTTTTTTTTTTGCAAAGTAATAGGTTATAAAAGTGAAAATTAAAGGAATAATAGAGGACTTAAAATTTTTTTTAATTAAAAAAAAAAGAAAGAAAGAATGATCATAAAAATAGTAAAAATATATCTAGGACTTTCTCTGCTTTTGTTGTGAGTATTGTGGGTTCAGTTCAGTTTTGGCTAGTTCCTTGGTCCAACTTATATTTCTCAAGATCTATAGGCCCCTTCCTATGTAGTCTGTAGTAACCACAGCGAGGAAATGCCACAATAAAGAGAACTCCACAAACTGCCAGAATACAGAAAGGACACCCCAAAACCAGCAGTTTAAACAAGATGAAGAGACAGAGGAATACCCAGCAGATAAAGGAACAGGATAAATTCCCACCAAACCAAACAAAAGAGGAAGAGATAGGGAATCTACCTGATAAAGAATTCCAAATAATGATAGTGAAATTGATCCAAAATCTTGAAATCAAAATGGAATCACAGATAAATAGCCTGGAGACAAGGATTGAGAAGATGCAAGAAAGGTTTAACAAGGACCTAGAAGAAATAAAAAAGAGTCAATATATAATGAATAATGAAATAAATGAAATTAAAAACACTCTGGAGGCAACAAATAGTAGAATAACAGAGGCAGAAGATAGGATTAGTGAATTAGAAGATAGAATGGTAGAAATAAATGAATCAGAGAGGATAAAAGAAAAACGAATTATAAGAAATGAGGACAGTCTCAGAGACCTCCAGGACAATATTAAACACTACAACATTCGAATCATAGGGGTCCCAGAAGAAGAAGACAAAAAGAAAGACCATAAGAAAATACTTGAGGAGGTAATAGTTGAAAACTTCCCTAAAATGGGGAAGGAAATAATCACCCAAATCCAAGAAACCCAGAGAGTCCCAAACAGGATAAACCCAAGGCGAAACACCCCAAGACACATATTAATCAAATTAACAAAGATCAAACACAAAGAACAAATATTAAAAGCAGCAAGGGAAAAACAACAAATAACACACAAGGGGATTCCCATAAGGATAACAGTTGATCTTTCAATAGAAACTCTTCAAGCCAGGAGGGAATGGCAAGACATACTTAAAATGATGAAAGAAAATAACCTACAGCCCAGATTATTGTACCCAGCAAGGATCTCATTCAAGTATGAAGGAGAAATCAAAAGCTTTTCAGACAAGCAAAAGCTGAGAGAATTCTGCACCACCAAACCAGCTCTCCAACAAATCTAAAGGATATTCTCTAGACAGGAAACACAAAAACGGTGTATAAATTTGAACCCATAACAATAAAGTAAATGGCAACGGGATCATACTTATCAGTAAGTACCTTAAACGTAAATGGGTTGAATGCCCCAACCAAAAGACAAAGACTGGCTGAATGGATACAAAAACAAGACCCCTACATATGTTGTCTACAAGAGACCCACCTCGAAACAGGGGACACATACAGACTGAAAGTGAAGGGTTGGAAAAAGATTTTCCATGCAAATAGGGACCAAAAGAAAGCAGGAGTAGCAATACTCATATCAGATAAAATAGACTTTAAAACAAAGGCTGTGAAAAGAGACAAAGATGGTCACTACCTAATGATCAAAGGATCAATCCAAGAAGAAGATATAACAATTATAAATATATATGCACCCAACACAGGAGCGCTGCAGTATGTAAGACAAATGCTAACAAGTATGAAAGGAGAAATTAACAATAACACAATAATAGTGGGAGACTTTAATATCCCACTCACACCTATGGACAGATCAACTAAACAGAAAATTAACAAGGAAACACAAACTGTAAACGATACAATAGACCAGTTAGACCTAATTGATATCTATAGGACATTTCATCCCAAAACAATGAATTTCACCTTTTTCTCAAATGCACATGGAACCTTCTCCAGGATAGATCACATCCTGGGCCATAAAGCTAGCCTTGGTAAATTCAAAAAAATAGAAATCATTCCAAGCATCTTTTCTGACCACAATGCAGTAAGATTAGATCTCAATTACAGGAGAAAAACTATTAAAAATTCCAACATATGGAGGCTGAACAACACACTGCTGAATAACCAACAAATCACAGAAGAAATCAAAAAAGAAATCAAAATTTGCATAGAAACGAATGAAAATGAAAACACAACAACCCAAAACCTGTGGGACACTGTAAAAGCAGTCCTAAGGGGAAAGTTCATAGCAATACAGGCATACCTCAAGAAACAAGAAAAAAGTCAAATAAATAACATAACTGTACACCTAAAGCAACCAGAAAAGGAAGAAATGAAGAACCCCAGGGTTAGTAGAAGGAAAGAAATCTTAAAAATTAGAGCAGAAATAAATGCAAAAGAAACAAAAGAGACCATAGCAAAAATCAACAAAGCCAAAAGCTGATTCTTTGAAAGGATAATTAAAATTGACAAACCATTAGCCAGACTCATCAAGAAACAAAGGGAGAAAAATCAAATCAATAAAATTAGAAATGAAAATGGAGAGATCACAACAGACAACACAGTAATACAAAGGATCATAAGAGACTACTATCAACAATTATATGCCAATAAAATGGACAACGTGGATGAAATGGACAAATTCTTAGAAAAGTACAACTTTCCAAAACCGGACCAGGAAGAAAGAGAAAATGTTAACAGACCCATCACAAACACGGAAATTGAAACTGTAATCAAAAATCTTCCAGCAAACAAAAGCCCAGGTCCAGACGGCTTCACAGCTGAATTCTACCAAAAATTTAGAGAAGAGCTAACACCTATCCTGCTCAAACTCTTCCAGAAAATTGCAGATGAAGGTAAACTTCCAAACTCATTCTATGAGGCCACCATCACCCTAATACCAAAACCTGACAAAGATCCCACAAAAAAAGAAAACTACAGGCCAATATCACTGATGAACATAGATGCAAAAATCCTTAACAAAATTCTAGCAATCAGAATCCAACAACACATTAAAAAGATCATACACCATGACCAAGTGGGCTTTATCCCAGGGATGCAAGGATTCTTCAATATCTGCAAATCAATGTAATACATCACATTAACAAATTGAAAAATAAAAACCAAATGATTATCTCAATAGATGCAGAGAAAGCCTTTGACAAAATTCAACATCCATTTGTGATAAAAACTCTCCAGAAAGCAGGAATAGAAGGAACACACCTCAACATAATAAAAGCTATATATGACAAACCCACAGCAAACATTATCCTCAATTGTGAAAAATTGAAAGCATTTCCTCTAAAGTCAGGAACAAGACAAGGGTGCCCACTTTCACCATTACTATTCAACATAGTTTTGGAAGTTTTGGCCACAGAAATCAGAGCAGAAAAAGAAATAAAAGGAATCCAAATTGGAAAAGAAGAAGTAAAACTCTCACTATTTGCAGATGACATGATCCTCTACATAGAAAACCCTGAAGACTCCACCAGAAAATTACTAGAACTAATCAATGACTATAGTAAAGTTGCAGGATATAAAATCAACACACAGAAACCCCTTGCATTCCTATACACTAATAATGAGAAAACAGAAAGAGAAATTAAGGAAGCAATTCCATTCACCATTACAACGGAAAGAATAAAATACTTAGGAATATATCTACCTAAAGAAGCTAAAGACCTATATATAGAAAACTATAAAACACTGGTGAAAGAACTCAAAGAGGACACTAATAGATGGAGAAGTATACCATGTTCATGGATTGGAAGAATCAATACAGTGAAAATGAGTATACTACCCAAAGCAATTTATAGGTTCAATGCAATCCCTATCAAGCTACCAACGGTATTCTTCACTGAGCTAGAACAAATAATTTCACAATTTGTATGGAAACACAAAAAACCTCGAATAGCCAAAGTTATCTTGAGAAAGAAGAATGGAACTGGAGGAACCATCCTACCTGACTTAGGCTCTACTACAAAGCCACAGTTATCAAGACAGTATGGTACTGGCACAAAGACAGAAATATTGATCAATGGAACAAAATAGAAAGCCCAGAGATAAATCCACACACCTATGGACAACTTATCTTTGACAAAGGAGGAAAGAATATACAATGGATTAAAGACAATCTCTTTAACAAGTGGTGCTGGGAAATCTGGTCAACCACTTGTAAAAGAATGAAACTAGAGCACTTTCTAACACCATACACAAAAATAAACTCAAAATGGATTAAAGATCTCAACATAAGACCAGAAACTATAAAACTCCTAGAGGAGAACATAGGCAAAACACTCTCCAACATACATCACAGCAGGATCCTTTATGACCCACCTCCCAGAATATTGGAAATAAAAGCAAAAATAAACAAATCAGACCTAATTAAACTTAAAAGCTTCTGCACATCAAAGGAAACTATTAGCAAGGTGAAAAGGCAGCCTTTAGAATGGGAGAAAATAATAGCAAATGAAGCAACTGACAAACAACTAATCTCCAAAATATACAAGCAACTCCTACAGCTCAACTCCAGAAAAATAAATGACCCAATCAAAAAATGGGCCAAAGAACTAAATAGACATTTCTCCAAAGGAGACATACACATGGCTAACAAACACATGAAAAGATGCTCAACATCACTCATTATCAGAGAAATGCAAATCAAAACCACTATGAGGTACCATTTCACGCCAGTCAGAATGGCTGCGATCCAAAAGTCTACAAGCAATAAATGCTGGAGAGGGTGTGGAGAAAAGGGAACCCTCTTACACTGTTGGTGGGAATGCAAACTAGTACAGCCACTATGGAGAACAGTGTGGAGATTCCTTAAAAAACTGGAAATAGAACTGCCTTATGACCCAGCAATCCCACTGCTGTGCATACACACTGAGGAAACCAGAAGGGAAAGAGACACGTGTACCCCAATGTTCATCACAGCACTGTTTATAATAGCCAGGACATGGAAGCAACCTAGATGTCCATCAGCAGATGAATGGATAAGAAAGCAGTGGTACATATACACAATGGAGTATTACTCAGCCATTAAAAAGAATACATTTGAATCAGTTCTAATGAGGTGGATGAAACTGGAGCCTATTATACAGAGTGAAGTAAGCCAGAAGGAAAAACATAAATACAGTATACTAACGCATATATATGGAATTTAGAAAGATGGTAACAATAACCCTGTGTACAAGACAGCAAAAGAGACACTGATGTATAGATCAGTCTTATGGACTCTGTGGGAGAGGGAGAGGGTGGGAAGATTTGGGAGAATGGCATTGAAACATGTATAATATCATGTATGAAACGAGATGCCAGTCCAGGTTCGATGCACGATACTGGATGCTTGGGGCTGGTGCACTGGGATGACCTGGAGGGATGGTATGGGGAGGGAGGAGGGAGGAGGGTTCAGGATGGGGAACACATGTATACCTGTGGCGGATTCATTTTGATATTTGGCAAAACCAATACAATGGTGTAAAGTTTAAAAATAAAATAAAATAAAAATTAAAATAAATAAATAAATAAAATAAGGGGTGTGGGAAATAACACGCATGAGCACAATTGTGGTCACCTGAGCGCTTAAGTTACCAAAAACAGTACCAAAGTAAAAATGCTTCCTCTTTCAACCATCACTCACAACAATGCAATTGCAAGACAATTGCAAATTTGGTCTTGATTTGGTCTTCACAAATCAAGTGAAGAGTTAAACTAGCCATCCAAGTAGGACAGGTTATATTAATACTTATTTCCAAAGTTATTTGGAAGTTAAAACACAGAGCTTTTCAGTCCTCAAAGCTCTTATGGATTCCCTAAAAAGATGTCATCATAGATACCAAAGTCTGAAAACAAAGTTTCACAGGAACAGAATTTTGTATTTTTTTATAAAGCAGATTTAATTCTTCAGGGGCAAGAGCTGAAACTGAATGGTATCACATTTTACAATTACTGTCTTTATCCTTATTTAAAATGCATTTTAATGCAAGTGAAAAATCACTGCTTTGAAGAAAGCAGGGTAAAAGGAATGATGAAAACACAACTTACTTTATACTTTATTCCTATTTTTGAATTTTTGAATTAATTTTCAATTATTGTTTGGGAATCTGGGTCATCCAAAGTCATAATTAAACCTATGCAGCTAAACTAGGTTTGTGATAGAATGTATCCCTATGTGTAAGGAAATAGGGAATGGTAGCAACTGGGGTGACCTGAAGAAGGGACAACCTTTATCCAGTTCCCAGTTACTATACTATCACCACAGAAAGCACTTGAACCCAGTGTTCCAAGTCTTTTATTTCTTCAACAAACCAGAAAACTAGGTTTTTACATAAAACCTGATTTTTCAACAATGCAACAATTTCAGTGAAGAAAACAAAGCACTATGTAAACTAAATAAAGCATATCTATGAGCCAAGTTTACCTCCAGACCCAACTGTGACAACCAATATATACAGACAATTTAGGAGTTTGGGATGGTGAAATATAGTGGAAGTTGAAGGTGATTTACAGACAGTTTAACTCCTCCTTAAATCCCATCTCTCCTGGAAATATTCAGCTAAGTGTAGTCTTTACAGAAATTTCTTCTATATTGGCAGGGGTTCGATTTAAATTCATGGGATTATTTTATCTGATTGGCAGTCAGGTGGTGCTAGTGGTAAAGAACCTGCAGCAGACATAAGAGACGCAGTTTTGGAAGATCCCCTGGAGAAAGAAATGGCAACCCACTCCAGTATTCTTGCCTGGAGAAGCCTATGGACAGAGGAGTCTGGCAGGCTACAGTCCTTAGAGTCACAAAGAGTCAGACATGACTGAAGTGACTTAGCACACATGTACTCAGAAGCCAGGTCCTCATAGCTAGAGTTTTAGGCAATGGTTCTTTCAATGGCATTACTGTGACATTTGATTTAACCAAAACACCACTCCCATGGGCCCTCCACTGAGGGGTAACAATGACTTGACTTGGTTAGTTGCCAATTATTACACAAATTATACTCCACCTAAGCACACTGCCATCACAGACAGGAAATTTATTGCTGATAACTTTGGAATTTATACCTTAAGTGCATTTATCTTAGCTCAATTCTATATATTTATATCCAATTACCTGAGTATACCACTTCCATGTACAGAGAATTTTCAAACTCATTAATCTAATACTCCATTTTGTGGTTTCTATCCCCTTGATATCGTACAAAAACACAATCATCTTTTTGCATTGTCATTGTTTTAGTTCAGGCTTTTTTCACTTTAATCTGTTCTGGGAAGACTTCTTGCTACACCTCAATCAGTTCCCATCACCTCTTAAGTTTTATCCAGGAGGTCAAATGATTTTTGTCACTCCACTATTTAAAACCAACAGTTACCAGCTGACCTCAGATAAAGTCCAAACTTGTGATCACAGTCTATAGGATCGTTCATGGTCTGGCCTCAGCTCACTGCTTTAGCCTCATCACTCCCAAGTTTTCCCTCTTAATCCTCTATGCTTTGGTCACTCTGAACACAAGTGTAGTTGGCCAGGGCATGCCAGGTTCCTACAGCTCAGACTTAAATCATGAATCGACATCATCTCAACTACCTGGAGAGTGGAGTGAGGGTGATTTTTCAAACAAAAAATAGGGGATGCTATTACAGAAAAAGACAGTGATTTCTCTCCCACTTGAAATGTGTTTGGACATACAGGTTCTACCACCTAATAATACCCCAACATGAGGTTGATCTACAGAATTCATATACTAGGTATGTCTGTAGATCCAGATATCTACCTTATCCAAAAATCTTAACCTTTGATGGTGTCGGCTGTAGAAAATTTGTTCCTCAGCTACGTCAGTTCTTTCTTGTCTCTGCCATTCATAATGCAGCTCCCTCTTTCTCTAATATACTTCTTTCTCCTTGATGGTTCCCTTTGTCTTCAAGATTTGGCTCAAGTGTCACCTTCTCAAGGAAAACTTCCCTTCCTTTGATCTTAGATGTTCCTCTTGCGAACTTCTTAGCACTTCATGCTTAATGATCAGTGTGTTTATAAAAAACTAACCTTTACTATGGAATTCTGGCACAGGCTTAAGGGTTCAATAAACATTTAGAGAATGGACAATAAATGGCCAAAATTCAGCTACCAATCTTGGAGAAGGCAATGGCAACCAACTTTAGTACTCTTGCCTGGCAAATCCCATGGATGGAGGAGCCTGGTAGGCTGCAATCCATGGAGTCGCTAGGAGTCAGACACAACTGAGCGACTTCACTTTTCACTTTCATGCATTGGAGAAGACATGGCAACCCACTCCAGTGTTCTTGCCTGGAGAATCCCAGGGATGGGGGAGCCTGGTGGGCTTCCATCTATGGGGTCGCACAGAGTCGGACACGACTGAAGTGACTTAGCAGCAGCAGCAGCTACCAATCTAGTTTTCCCCACCTAATACCATGTCATTCACCTTCTAACAAGGTCTGTTCCCTACACACATATATGTGTACATACACATATTTACTGACATACCCCATCTCCTCACCTTATCAGGGCAAACAGAACTAAACTGCTGAGTGGCCCATAGAACTGATGTATCTCTGTGTGGGATGGAAAGATGAAGTGTTTGAGATCTACCACCTTAGTACTATAGCCTGAATGCACATGATCTCAACAATGATATCTGGTTGTTATCTTAGAGGCTTATTTACTCTTAATTGGATAAGGGTTAAACTTAATTATAGACATCTAATGTCTAAATGACTCAGTGATCACTGCCTGGAATGATCCTTACATCTTGGTGTCTATCAACACATTCAAACCACCCATCAAGTCAATAATTGGCACACTCTGTAGAAGTGTCTAGAGAGAAGCTAAGAAACTAAGTGCTCTCTGGCTTCAGCATACTCTTGAAGCATGCTTTCCCTGGAGATCAGAGCTGTCAAAGGGCACCTTGATTAGGGGAGACCATCAAGGCTCCTCCTCACTTTCCACATGTCAGGATTTTAACAGGTACATGATATTCTACTAAATCCAATGCCATCTCTTTAATACTTATGAGGAAGTGAAATGGGCAATTAAAAATCTATGAAGGTTGATTGATTTTCTCTACTAGCAATTATGCTTTATAATTGTTTGCTGAAAGTGGGATTGGCATTTCACAAAGCTAATGATTGGCTGGGATTTTGTGCTTACTAAACCTCTGTGGGCTCGGAGTTTGGGTTTGGAGGAAAACCAAGAGGTGAGTAGCATTTGAGAAGCCTCTCCAAAGCCTTTCATCTAGAAGCTGGCTGGTGAGCTCTTGAGGTTTCTGACATTTCCCCCCTTCCAACCAGGCTGGAACCCCACTGTAATCAAAATTCACAATGTTCCAGAACCTAGGCTTTGGTCCTCATTAAAAACCCAACAGACAAAAAAGTCCAGGAGGCCTGCCAGCCAAACCTTTTCACACAGCAGGGCAGGTGAGCATTTGGTTTTATTTTTAAGTTAGCAGACTGGGTTGGGGCTCATTTTGAAGGCTGATGAAAGATGGAGAGCCCACGTTTCATCTTCTGATTAATCCAAAATTAAACAATTCAGAGATTTTGATCGCTGGGTCTTTTTTTTTTTTTTTTAACAAATGTGACAGATAATAAATAGCTTTCTCTAGTATACATAGAAGGATACACTGTGCTTGCTGGCAGGCTCTTGATGGACCGTTCTTCAGCTTATTCTAAGATCAGATAGTAAATCACAATTTCCTTTTAAAGCACTGTTACAATTTTCACCTCTTATTGAAACCAAAGTGTGTGTATTCTACTACTCTAGGCGTTACTTACCTGCTGCTCATATTCCCAGTTACAATCTATCTTACTTTTAAAAACATTTTTGAAGAAGTGGGCATGTGATTTATGTAAGCCTCGTAGTACATGAACGGGGAAAGGAATTAGGCATCTATCGCAAGGCTCATTAGTCGCATTTGAATTAAACATAAATCTTTGGAGAATAAAAAAGTATTTTGCATTTCCCAGGTTTTTTTCCCCCTTGAATCAGGACTTGAAAATTTAAAGATTTTTAAAATAATAATAAATCCCAAAGGAAATAAATGAGAACTCTAACACACCAAACAAGATCATGGATGGTTCAGGGAGAGAGATGATGAGACCTCTATATAAAGTTCCTGTGACCACCTGATCTTAATAGCCTCACCCTCTGTGACTACCTCAGTCCTCTTCACCTCTGGCCCCTCTGAACACCCACCTCTGAGCACAGGCTCCATCGCTCAGGTTCCACAGGACTTTGTCTATGTCTTCTTTATAACTCATCACAATGCACTGCGATTATTTGCTTTCCTTGAACATCTTCCCCACAGTCTGTCATCTCCCCCAAGGACTAGGACTTAACTGTCTTCATTCCCAGCATAGAGCGGAGCACCTCTCATATTTATTTGCATATGCATTTGTTTATTTACACCTTGACTCTCTGCAAAAGAATTTTCGAGGCGCTTTATAGAATAGAGGTATTTATAATTCAAAGGAATAAAAGATAAATCCATAAATAAAAGAGAACAGAGTAAAAATCAAAGGCGGTTAGTCAGTGCCTGGCACAGTTGCTAGAGTCTATCTGTCAGGGTCTCAGCAGGAATCTGATGGCACATTCAAACGGAATCTGTTAAGGAGAGGTTGAATAAAGGGACGATTTGCCAAAGTGTTAGAAAGGCTTAAGAAATGGAAAAAGTGGGTAGTGCGGTGCCTCTGGGAAGATAATTGAACCAACTCCACAAGTTTTGACTGCTCTAGACCTGAATGCTGGTGACTAGAACCCAGAGAAAGAACTCTAAGGCAGCCTGATAGGAGCTGTGAACTTACCAAGGGAAGGAGCTCACCTGTAGTGTCCAAACCTGCAGAGGTCATGGAATGAGTACCTAGTCTCTCTCTTCCCAGCTTTAGATCTTTTTCTTGGTACCTTTCATGGGCCAAATCTAATGGAAGCCCAAAGACAGAAGGTCTCAATATAGTCCATCCAGGTCAGGTCCCAGAGTCCCAAGCTATGTGCAGTAAAGAGGGGTGAGGAGAAGATACTTAACACATCATACATACTTGCTAACTCTGTTACAGATACATTAGCCACCAGCCAGAGCAAAATGAGAAACATAATTAGTTCCCCAAATCAGAGCATTTATTACTAATAATATGTCAGTGCTTTATGAAAAGGTGTGAGATTAAAAATCTCCCATGGGAACTCCATAGAGTGACTTCCACAGAGCTCCTTCTCATAGCATGCCGGGAGGCACACAGAGGGCCCAGTACACAGAGCAGTCAAGAAGCAATTTCACAAAGTTACAATAACGAGTTATAAACGTACCAGTTTCATAGCCTGATGAACTGGGGTAAATTTTAAAGAACTTGGAGGAAATGTCAAACTGATTATCTTTAATGTAATTCTCCAAGAATATCAGTCACTTTGTTTTTAACAAAGATTTTGATAAAAGTTGAACAACAGACAATTAACATAGCCTGGTAAAACCAAGGATTACATATGAATGATAAAGCTTCAGGCTTCAGTAATCAAAGCAATGGAGGATAAGGCTAGGTTCTTTTGTGAAATGTACGGTAAAGAATCTCCCTGCAATGTAAGAGACCTGGGTTCAATCCCTGGGTTGGGAAGATCTCCTGGAGGAAGGCATGGCAACCCACTCCAGTGTTCTTGCCTGGAGAATCCCATAGACAGAGAAGCCAGCTGGGATACAGTCCATGGGGTTTCAAAAACATGGACACAGCTGAGCAACTAACACTGTTTTCAAGATGTAAGATGCCTAACTCAGATATGCATCTACATAGACGCCTAACACACACACACAAACACACACACACTCACAACCAAGCTGGTACAAGACTGAAAAAACTCAATAAACATCTATTTTAAAAAGCAGATATTGAAACATGCAGAGAATGAGGCATACTTCCAGTTTGTGCTTTTTCATCTTTACTACCAAGTAGACTCCATTTTCCTCTCCTTCATATATATATATATATTCTGATGGAAACTAGTTATTTCATTCCTTGTTATGGTACAAAGAAATAATGTTCTTCCTGATTTTCTAATCATTGTCATCATCATCTCTAAATTTTGTATAGAACAGTCTTTTGGACTCTGTGGGAGAGGGAGAGGGTGGGATGATTTGGGAGAATGGCATTGAAATACGTACAATATCATATATGAAACGAGTCGCCAGTCCAGGTTTGATGCATGATACTGGATGCTTGGGGCTGGTGCACTGGGATGACCCAGAGGGATGGTATGGGGAGGGAGGAGGGAGGAGGGTTCAGGATGGGGAACACATGTATACCTGTGGCGGATTCATTTCCATATTTGGCAAAACCAATACAATAGTGTAAAGTTTAAAAATAAAATAAAGTTAAATTAAAAAAAAATAAATAAACAAGGTCCAAGGAGAAAGGCCTCATGAGGCTGATGTTTCAGCAGAAAGATTCCCTTATTCACAAATACTAATCAAGTGTTCTATATATTGTGAAGTAAAAGAAAGATGAGTAAGTCTCAGTATTCTTGCCTGGAGAATCCCAGGGACAGGGGAGCCTAGTGGGCTGCCGTCTATGGGGTCACATAGAGTCGGACACGACTGAAGCGACTTAGCAGCAGCAGCAGCAGCAGCAGTATCTACAGAGTCTCTTGGTTTTGCAGTCAGAGGCTCAAATTCTGGTGTATGAACCTAGACGAACTTTTTTTTTTAGCCTCAGTTTTCTTATCTACAAAATGGGAATATTATCTTCCTCATCAAGTTTCTAAAAATATAATTTAAAGGAAACAGAATTATATAAACTGCCTAACTTAAAATGAATGCTTAATAAATACCAGTGTCCTTTTCAGAGTCTAAAAAAAAAAAATTAAAATTGCTTACGAACAGTGGTTAGGAAGTCTACTGAGTACGTCACATGCCTTAGCCTCATGTAGCTATCACCATCTGCATTTTACAGGTGAGGAACCTGAAGCACAGAGAGCTTGAGTGCCTTCCATGACTGGTCCTTCTCTCTCTCTCCAGCTGTGTCTAGCATTTATATTTTCCTCAGTGTCTCCACTTGGAAGACATGGACCTTTTGCAGTTCATCACACCTGCTGGTTTCATACCTAGGATATTAGCACAAGCTATTAATCTACCTGGAATGTGTTTTTCTCTTTTCCTCTTCAGTTAGTAACCATTCATCCTTCAGATTTTATCTGAGCATCACTTCTTCAGAGATGTTTATTTCAATTCCCACATGAGACTGAACCCTCCATTTTAGAATCCGATGAAACTACATATACCTATCCTTTATAGCATTTGTCTCACTGCATTTTTCTATTTTTGGCATAATTACTGGCTCAGTATATCCCTAGTAGACTGAGAGCTATATGAGGGTGAGCTATGTCTTTTCTGTTTACTAATGTATCCTTGGCACCTAGTACAGCTCCTTGAGCAATATAGGTGTTCCTGGAGCCAGCAGTGTGCTGGGAGTTGTAGATAGAACATTAGAAAAGATGGACTTCATCTCTTTGCTCATTGAGTGTTTGGTGTAAAAGAAAGGTAATCAATAAGTAAGTACAATGCCATTTATGGTAGGGGTTAGGAGAGGTTCCAGGGAGAACTAAGATGTAGAGGGTTAAGGAAGGTTTCTCGGAAATAAAAGACCTAAGTAATAGTGATCACTAGGTTCTTTATGTCGGAGAAGGCAATGGCACCCCACTCCAGTACTCTTGCCTGGAAAATCCCATGGACGGAGGAGCCTGGTAGGCTGCAGTCCATGGGGTTGCTAAGAGTCTGGCATGACTGAGCGACTTTACTTTCACTTTTCACTTTTCATGCATTGGAGAAGGAAATGGCAACCCACTCCAGTGTTCTTGCCTGGAGAATTCCAGGGACGGGGGAACCTGGTGGGCTGCCATCTATGGGGTTGCACAGATTCGGACACGACTGAAGCGACTTAGCAGCAGCAGCAGCAGCAGGTTCTTTATGTAGAGTGATTCCTACTAATGTTAAGAAGGAAGTACATAAAGAAACTGAGGAACAAGGAAGCATATGACTTGCCAAGTTTGCTCCGCTAAATAGAAGGGGAACTGGATTCAAACCTAGACAGTCTTGCTCCCACTTCTGTGTTATTATTAATAACTCCACACTGCACTGAACCTTTGAGTTGCCTTGGCAAAAGAGAGATTGGAGACAGGCAGGGCTCCAAACAAAGACTAGAGCAAAATGACGGCTCAGAGTAAAAAAGAGCTTTAAGCTTTTAAGAAACTGATTGATAGCATGTTTAGAAAGAAAAAACAAAAAATAAACCCAAACACTAGCTATAATGTGGCAACTAGATTGGATCAAGGCCAGCCAAAAACAGGTTATCCTTTTCTCACATCTGCCCATTAAAATCCTTGGGACCTGCGTTGCTTGGAAGTCCACACAAACCACAGATGGATTAAGGCTTGATTTCTACATGGGTTATCTCTCTTTTTCAAGACCACAAACAGAAGACTACATTGAACTCAACATTTTACCATATGCATGCTTTGGTCACAAAAATGGCCCCAAAAGGGAATCTGACTTGGTTCAAAACAAATCCATTTTGAGAAAGTTCACACAACCTCACTGTTTTAGAAGTTTAAAGAAATGTGATCATATCAAGTCCATGTGTAACAATGAGGAAAAAAGTAAAAGGATAATTATTCTAGTAAGAGATCAAATTGCCAACATCTGCTGGATCATCAAAAAAGCAAGAGAGCTCCAGAGAAACATCTATTTCTGCTTTATTGACTATGCCAAAGCCTTTGACTGTGTAGATCACAATAAACTGTGGAAAATTCTGAAAGAGATGGGAATACCAGACCACCTGACCTGCCTCTTGAGAAACCTATATGCAGGTCAGGAAGCAACAGTTAGAACTGGACATGGAACAACAGACTGATTCCAAATAGGGAAAGGAGTACGTCAAGGCTGTATATTGTCACCTGCTTATTTAACTACTATGCAGAGTACATCATGAGAAACGCTGGGCTGGAAGAAGCACAAGCTGGAATCAAGATTGCCGGGAGAAATCTCAATAACCTCAGATATGCAGATGACACCACTCTTACGGCAGAAAGTGAAGAGGAACTCAAAAGCCTCTTGATGAAAGTGAAAGTGGAGAGTGAAAACGTTGGCTTAAAGCTCAACATTCAGCAAATGAAGATCATGGCATCTGGTCCCATCACTTCATGGGAAATAGATGGGGAAACAGTGGAAACAGTGTCAGACTTTATTTTTGGGGGGGCTCCAAAATCACTGCAGATGGTGACTGCAGCCATGAAATTAAAAGACGCTTACTCCTTGGAAGGAAAGTTATGACCAACCTAGATAGCATATTGAAAAGCAGAGACATTACTTTGCCAACAAAGGTCTGTCTAGACAAGGCTATGGTTTTTGCAGTGGTCATGTATGGATGTGAGAGTTGGATTGTGAAGAAAGCTGAGCACCTAAGAATTGATGCTTTTGAATTGTGGTATTGGAGAAGACTGTTGAGAGTCCCTTGGACTGCAAGAAGATCCAACCAGTCCATTCTGAAGGAGATCAGCCCTGGGATTTCTTTGGAAGGAATGATGCTAAAGCTGAAACTCCAGTACTTTGGCCACCTCATGCGAAAAGTTGACTCATTGGAAAAGACTCTGATGCTGGGAGGGATTGGGGGCAGGAGGAGAAGGGGACGACAGAGGATGAGATGGCTGGATGGCATCACTGAATCGATGGACATGAGTCTGAGTGAACTCCGGGAGTTGGTGATGGACAGGGAGGCCTGGTGTGCTTCGATTCATGCGGTCGCAAAGAGTTGGACACGACTGAGCGACTGAACTGAACTGAACTGAACAACTTCCTTCTCTAAACAGAAAAATTCAAAGAGGATGTAGTTTTAAAAAACAGTGGGCTGGTTTTTCATCCTCACATCTTTAAAGGACTATGCAGGGTTGGAGGGTGGTGGTGCTGGATCAGGCATTTTTGTACATACTACCCACAGGGAAATCTAAATCTATAACCATCATCATAAAATAAAACAAGAAGCAAATCAGAAAGGAATGAATGAAGGGCAAGTGATAGCCAAGGGGTTTACAATAATCAATTATTAAAATGCCTTAAAAGAGCAAAGAAAATGCTTATCAGATCAGCAAAGCACCTTTTAATAAATAATATGATTTGGGTTTAATTAATGGCCTAATTACAGTTTTACCCAATAGGCTTAAATGCTCCAAAGGAACAGTCTGAATCTCTCTGGTAGATAATCTGTGTTTTAAAAAATGTTCTAATTACATATTTGCTTGAGTAAATAATGTGAATTTTACAAAACTGCCTAATGATATATTTATGTGGCTGTATTTACCCAAACGGCCTCTCATTCTGTACTAATGGAATTGGGATTACCGTCCTTGAAAGATGTGGGAATTTGGGATGGCTCCGGCTTTCACCTGATACCCCTGTTATTCTGACTGTTTTTGTTTTCTGTCACCCCAAAAGACACCACTGAAAGCAAGTGACCCACTTATTCATCATCAGTTTATTTAGGAAAAAATTCTTGCTCAACTTTTCGTGTAAACACATTTTGCAGAAAGGGTACAGACTTTTAAAAAATGAGTATTAATGCTGTACAATGGTCCATTAAAAGTGGATGAGACTGTGAACAAGACAGGACATTCAAGGTTTAATTAGCTGCATAATTTATTCTCTTCTTTATATAGTATCTTACAATGCATTACAAAAAAAAAAAAAATCAGACTCTTTGTCTTGGAGTCAGATTGCTGAGACTTAAAGCCACATAATTGTCTGTATTAGGTAACAGACATTATAGAAAAACTGTTTGAATATCCCAGCTGTGGTGGGTGGGGGGGCATGTATCCATTCAAGAGTTTTAAGTCATTTTCATGTTTTAGAGACATAAATCTAGAAAAAGTGGATGGCTATCTATTCATAAAATTGCATGAAGGAACTAAGAGTTTCATTTCATAGTTCTCACAAAATCTAACTCTTATCACTCACTCACTTGGTGCTTCATTCACAAAATAGTAATAGCATGGCTCGGGGAAGGAAACACAGTATTTATATTCCAATGATGCTACAGACAAAATGAGATAGTTAACCAAAACACATACAAAAAAGGATAAAATAATTGAGGGAACAAGGGAATGAGGAAAACTAGCTGCAAATAAAATGGAGGAATGAGATTAACATCCTACCCATATAGTCAACAATAGGCTATAGATACTGAGCTTCCAACAGGCCAAAGCAAAACAGAAAACAAGACTGTTTATACAAGTCAATAGAGTCAGATAATCAGCAAGATATAAAAATTGGTTCACAGCAGGGAGGAAAGAGTTAACTGGGAGATTGGGATTGACATATACACACTACTATAAATAAAATAGATAGCTAATAAGAACCTATTGTATAGCAGAGGGAACTCTACTTAATGCTCTATAATGGTCTATCAGGAAACAAATCTTTAAAAAGAGGGGATATATGGATATATGTATAAGTGATTCACTTTGCTGTACACCTGAAACTAACACAATTTAAATCACCTACACTCCAATAAAAATTTAAAAAATAGAAATACATAAAAAAATTGCTTCATGAGAATCACAGGTGAAATTGATGCCCTGTGTACATAGGACTCTCAGCAGTATCCCAATAGAAGACATGAGAGTAGGTTTCATGTGATTGTCAATTATCATTACAGGACTAAGTTATTTTAAAAAGGAAGTATATAATAAATGTAATACTGACTCTGTTGATCACAGTGGTATCTCTCTTGGGTGATTCAGACGTCCAATAATTGCAAGGATTCAGGGCCCTCATTATAGGCATTAATTGTGTTTTACTATGGTTGGGCATAATTGCTACTTAATTGAGGGTTCAAGCTGATAGAGTGCCAGATTAACTAATTTTCACCTTAACAAAAGTGTAATTATTTATCAAAATTTTGAATTCTTCTGCTGATGCCCTTTACATTATTTCTTACCCTGGGCACTCTCACAAAGCTCAGGTGATCCCATTGCTCAGACTGAAAGACCTATGATTCCGACTTGTAAAGATGTGGACAGCATGGACCCTGAAGCTCTATAATCCTAGCATTTTCTTCTCATCCAAGAGCATCTGAGGCTGCTGGCCTGTGGGAGGTCTGTGGCCACACCGTCTGCTCACTCTGGCCTCATTTGCCTGGATCAAGTGTAGGAAACTGAAGGTACTAAGCGGTATATTTCAGAAACTTTGCAGTAATTGAAAAGAGAGGGTGATAAGGGGGTGGGGTGGGAAGCTCTTTGGCAACTTGATTATACTGGCCACTCGTGGGCTGCGTGATAAACTTAAGGCATATTTTTGAAATAGTACAGGGCTAAGAGCAAGCCATAACTCCAAGTGCTTTGAAGAGAAGCCCATCCTCTCAAGTAGTCATTTATAATTAGGCTGTGAAACTCAGCCCTGTAGTCATTTATTATTGAAATTACCTTAAGGTGATCTCCAAAACAATTTCATCTCTTGATTTACCTCCTCCTCCCCTTGTAAAAGTAGCAAATGGAATTTGTGGGATTAGCATAGAGGAGCAAATAGGCAGAGGTGAAATGGAGCCAGGAGCAAATGCTTAGCAGGACCTAGAAGGGAGGTGCCAGGAGGACATGGGTGGATCATTGGAGAATTGATGGGAAAGACTCTCTGCTCCCAGAAAAGAGTGGGCTTCAGTGGTTTCTCTCAAGTTTTATCGCACATTAACAGAACCATATGCTCTGCCCATGTGGGCAGCACCTGTGGGGAGTACATCAGCTTCCGACTAAGTGGAGTGTTGGGAAGATTCTGTTTAGAAAATGAGATGTAGTATTACTACAGGGGAGGTCTTCAGCCTTTGCAGAATATATTTCTTTGGATTTTTTTTTATTCTATGTCCACCAAAAGAAAAAAAATGTATAGTAGGTGCTATTATGTGTCTGGTTTCTTTGGCTAAATGAAATGTCATCAAGATTTATCCATTTTGTTGCACAGATATTTGCTTATTTTTTCATTTTAATTTTTTCTTTTTTAAAATTCTTATTGGGGTATAGTTACTTTACAGTGTTGTGTTAGTTTCTACTGTACAGCAAAGTGAATCTGCTATATGTATACATATATCACCTCTTTCTTGGATTTCCTTCCCATTTAGGTCACCACAGGTTATTGAGTAGAGTTCCCTGCGCTATTCAGTAGGTTCTAATTAGTTATCTATTTTACACACAGTATCAGCCGTGTGTAAATGTCCATCACAGTCTCCCAATTCATCCCACCCCTCATACTGTATGATTTCTTTCATAGAGAATTCATTAATGGGCAAAAATAATTCATAAGAAGTCAGAATAGCAGTTTTGATTGAGGAGGGGGGTGGATCTTCACTGAAAAGACCATGAGGGAACTTTGGAGGAAAAAATGAAATATTTTAAAACTTGTTCTAGATTGTTTTACATAGGTATGTAAACATTTATTGAATTGGACACTTACAATCTGTATATTTTAATAAATAAAATGTATTAACATCTAAAAAAAGAAAAAAAATAACTTTCTATTACTATGGAAAACAAAGGAGAAAATAATATATCTTTTTTTTTTTTTTTTTAAAGAGGATGGTGGGCAGCTGGAGGGAGGGAAAAATGGAAAGAAGAAAGTACTCTTTCCCAGACTTGAAATCAATACATCTCTATCAAAGCCAAATCAAATTGTATATGCCAAAGTTATTAGACCCAGAGTCTACTTGTTAGAAATAAATATTTTGCCAAAGGATTAAATCCCATTATGTCACAGAGGCTGAGTTTCTTCAGCCAACCAGAAAAACCGTGACAGGTAAAACTTGATAGCATCTATACAGGCGGAGACACAGGAAGCACAGAATCCCCAAGTTTAAATGAGAAATCTTGCAGTTTCCTGTGTCCCAGATCAGAACCATGCCTTTGTGGCAGCTCTGGATTCTCAGACTTGCATTTGGGATAAGTCTTATTGGCCTCTAGTGCCCATTCTGGCCTCTGCCCTTCCTTCTGCGTGTCTCCCCACTGCTTCCCTGGTGCTGTCACCACGCTGCTCACAGCTCACCCATTCTAAAACCCATCCTCTCAAACTGCGCTTCCAGGTATTATCCTATTCTCCAGTATTTCCTGGCTCCTCTCTCACCATCAAACCTTGCTGTTTCATTTGCTATGTTCTCAGGAGCTTGGTGACACATGAGTTTTATTAAATGCTGAGATAAATGGTGAATGTGTTACATCCTCCAAAAAGCAGATTTCTTGTCAACAGAAGTCTCAATGACATAACTCAGAGAAGAACATATTAGAATCATGGCAGCATGGGAAAAAAAAAATCTGTGATATTTTTCAGCCTACTCTAGCAAACAGCACTTCAGTGATTAGGATGGCTTTGGCTGCAAGTAAGAAAATCTGACTTGAATGGACAAAATGATAGGAGTATTTTATTATGCCATATGAGGACTGAAAAAAAAGTACTGAGTAGATGCTTTGGTGCCCATTTCTTCACTTTGCCCAATTCATCCTGTTCCCCAGCTTGTCCCAGCTAAATGTTCTTATGTTGGCAAGATGTTCATCATAAAGGCATCCCATGATGACACAACCAAGTTCAGAAAAAAAGCAGATAACTCATCCCCTTATTTATCAGAGAGAAATGTTTTATAATTGCTCACAAGCAATATTCTCATCCCATTCATGGATCACAGCCTTGTCATGGCAAAGGGGCTTGCATAACTCAGTGAACTCTGAAGGATGACATGCAGGGCCACCCAAGATGGACTGGTCATAGTGGAGAGTTCTGACAAAATGTGGTCCCTGGAAGAGAAATGGCAAACTGCTCCAGTATTCTTGCTACAAGAACCCCATTAACAATATGAAAAGGCAAAAAGATATGACACTGGAAGATGAGCCACCTAGGTTGGAAGCTGTCCAATAAGCTACAAAGTGGAGTACAAAATGAAGAAGGGCAAAGGCTAAGATGTTTGTCAAGAGAACACATTGGTCATAGCAAATATATTTTCCAACAACACAATAAATGATTCTAACAATGGACATCACCAAATGGTCAATACTGAAATCAGATTGATTATATTATTTACAGCCAAAGATGAAGAAGCTCTCTACAGTCAGCAAAAACAAGACCTGGAGCTGATTGTGGCTCAGATCATGAGCTCCTTATTTCCAAATTGAGGCTTAAATTGAAGAAAGTAGGGAAAACCATAAGGTCATTCAAGTATGTCTTAAATCAAATCCTTTGTGATTTTATGGTAGAAGTGATGAATAGATTCAAGGGATTAGGTCTGGTAGACAGAGTGCCTGCTGCTGCTGCTGCTGCTAAGTCGCTTCAGTTGTGTCTGACTCTGTGCGACCCCATAGACAGCAGCCCATTAGGCTCCTCTGTCCCTGGGATTCTCCAGGCAAGAATACTGTAGAGGGTTGCCATTTCCTTCTCCAATGCATGAAAGTAAAAAGTGAAAGTGAAGTCCCTCAGTTGTGTCCGACTCTTAGCGACCCCATGGACTGCAGCCCACCAGGCTCCTCCGTCCATGGACTTTCCAGGCAAGAGTACTGGAGTGGGGTGCCATTGCCTTCTCCAGACAGAGTGCCTACAGAACTATAAATAGAGGTTTGTAACATTGTACAGGAGGCAGTGATCAAAACCATCCCAAAGAAAAATAAATGCAAGAAGGCAAAGTGTCTGAGGAAGCTTTACAAATAGCTCATGAAAGAAGAGAAGTGCAAAGCAGAGAGAAAGGGCATGATATACTGAATTGAACGCAGAGTTCCAGAGAACAGCAAGAAGAGATAAGAAGGTCTTTTTAAATGAACAAGGCAAAAAAATAGAGGAGAACAATACAATGGGAAAGACTAGAGATCTCTTCAAGAAAACTGGAGATATGAAGGAACATTTCATGAAAGGATGAGCATGATAAAGAACAGAAACAGTAAGGACCTAACAGAAGGAGAAGATATTAAGAACAGGTGGCAAGAATATACAGAAGAACTATACAAAATTTCTTAATGACCATGATAACCAGAATGGTGTGGTCACTCACCTAGAGTCAGACATCCTGGAGTATGAAGTCAAGTGGGCCTTAGGAAGCATTACTACAAACAAAACTAGTAGAGGTGATGGAATTCCAGATGAGCTACTTTAAATTCTAAAAGATGATGCTGTTAAAGTGACACACTCGTTATGACGGCAAATTTGGAGAACTCAGCAATGACCACAGGAGTGGAAAACGTCAGTTTTCATTCTAGTCTGAAAGAAGGGCAATGCCAAAGAATGCTTAAAGTACTGTACAAATGTACTCATTTCAGATGCTAGCAAGGTTATGCTGAAAATCCTTCAAGTTAATCTTCAGCACTATGTGAACTAAGAACTTTCAGAAGTACAGGGGTTTAGAAAAGGCAGAGGAACCAGAGCCCAGATTGCCAACATTCATTGGATCATAGAGAAAGCAAGGAGATTCCAGAAAATCATCTGCTTCTGCTTCATTGACTACATTAAATCCTTTGACTGTGTGGATCCCAACGAACTGTGGAAAATTCTTCTTTTTTTTTTAAATACTTATTTTATTATTTATTTACTTGGCTGTGCCAGGTCTTAGTTGTAGCATGCAGGATCTAGTTTCCTGGCCAAGGTTTGAACCCAGGTCCCCTGCATCGAGAGTGTGGAGTCCTAGCCACTGGACCACCAGGGAATTCTCCTGTGGAAAATTCTTAAAGAGTCTGCAATATCAGACCACCTTACTTGTGTCCTGAGAAGCCTGTACCCAAATCAAGAGTCAACAGTTAGAACCTTACATGGAACTGACTGGTTCGAAATTGGGAAAGGAGTACAACAAGACTGTATATTGTCACCCTGTTTAACTTCTATGCACAGTATATCATGCGAAATGCCAGGCTGGATGAATCACAAGCTGGAATCAAGATTGCCAGGAGAAATATCAACAAACTCAGATATGCAGTTGATACCACCCTAATGTCAGAAAGTGAAGAGGAACTAAAGAGCCTCTCAATGAAGGTGAAAGAGGAGAGTGAAAAGCTGGCTTAAAACTCAAGATTCAAAAAATGAAGACCATGGCATCCAGTCCTATCACTTCTTGGCAAATAGATGGGGAAAAACATGAAACAATGACAAACTTTATTTTCTTGGGCTCCAAAATCACTGCATATCGTTACTGCAGCCATGAAATTAAAAGATGTTTGCTCCTTGGAAGGAAAGCTTTGACAAACCTAGACAGTATATTAAAAAGCTGAGACATTATTTTGCAAACTAGACAGTATATTAAAAAGCTGAGACATTATTTTGCAAACAAAGATCTGTACGGTCAAAACTGTGGTTTTTTCAGTAGTCATGTACGGATGTGAGAGGACCATAAAGAAGGCAGAGCACTGAAGAACTAATACTTTCGAATTGTGTTGATGAAGAAGACTCTTGAGATTCCCTTGGACAGCAAGGAGGTCAAATGAATCAATCCTAAAGGAAATCAACCCTGAATATTCATTCAAAGGGCTGATGCTGAAGCTCTAATACTTTGGACACCTGATGCATAGAGCAGACTCATTGGAAAAGACCCTGATGCTCAGAAAGATTGAAGGCAAAAAGAGAAGACAACAGAGGATAAGATGGGTAGATGGTATCACCAACTCAATAGACATAAATTTGAGCAGACTCTGGAGATAGTGAAGGACAGGGAAGCCTGGAGCATTGCAGTCTATGGGGTCTCAAAGAGTTAGACATGACTTAGCGACTGAACAACAATAATAGTCTCAGATGTCATATGCTCCTTTCTAACCCATAATTGTCACAGACAATGTGAAATTATGCCTGGCTTAGACTACTCACACTACCATTTAGTTATGTAGGAGAGGGCATGCCTCCCAAACAAAATTTAGATACTTTGCATATAATGTAAACTTAAATTTAAATGTCAATCTGGTCTTTTACCTTAATTTACTTTGCTCTCAATTCAGTAATAATATCCTTCCTTCTGTAGAAGCATTTCTGTAGAAGCTGATCCGTAAGAATTTCAGTGTAAGAGAGAATGAAAAGAGGAATCAGAAGACAAGACAAAACAGTTTTGTAGAGTCTAAATTTTGTGACGTCTAAAAGGTTTTATTACATGATTCTGTTTTCCATTCAAATTGGCCTTTCCTAGTAACTCAGAAACAATCAAGTATCTTAACCACAAAAATCACATCAGGAGCAAGTGAGTACACATTTAGAAGAGTACAAGAGGTTGCCTGTGGTCCACTGTGTTGGTGATGCAGGAATGGAGACTATTTTATAGCGCTGATGAGTGAAAGCACCAATCACAATGAAGGTGAGGTTTTTTCCAGAAGTTGAAAAAGCTCTAAAACTGTATCTTAAACCTTCGTTCCATTGATGAGAAAATCGGCCAGGTCCACTGCTCCTAATTTCAAATCAACTTAACTGGACTCCAGTGACTAAAAAGTGAACTGAAACCTGAATATTTTTCTCCTGAAAAGCTCTGTGAGCACAGTTGGCTACATATAGGGTCTCTGGTTTACATCACTTCACCTGCTAATGAACCTCACAGCACTTTGACCTCCATCACATGGCCTTCCACAAACAGGTTTGTACTAAGAAACACATTGCCTCAACGTATCTCAAATAAGGACAAGATCTTCCCCATCTTTATAGCACTCTCTAGTGCTTGGAATAGTGATAATTAAAGGCTGTCAATGTAAATTTATTAAAAAATAATTGTTTGGTTTGAAAAGCTGTTGAAAATAACTGACTTGTTCATAGTATGTTCTAACAATATAAGAAAGAGATCTGTCTTGAGTGTTTCTTTGAAATACATTAAAACAGAAAGTCTAAATCCTTAATGTTTAATTTTTTACTAATTGAAAAACCAAGATTGGTAGGATGGGGGGATGGGTGGGAGGGAGGCCTAAGAGGGAAGGGATAATGTATACATATAGCTGATTCAATTTGTTGTATAGCAGAAACTAATACAAGGTTGCAAAACAATTATACTCCAATTAAAAAGAAAGAAAAATCAAGATTGTCAGAATAAAGACTGTAAACTAGTTGTGCATTAATTGTATTGAAAAATCAAGACCTATTGGTAATTCTGGATGAAAGCTTCACTTCCAGAAATCACATTTCTTGTACAGATACATCTCAATAGACTAACAGGAGTGAAGTGGGGTCTTCCCCAAGAGCCAACACTGGAGCTTTGGCTTAAAAGCTCTTCACAACAGATAAGAGTCAAGAGAGTAGGGTGAAAATCCTGCATTAGTCTCATGTCATCGCTGTTTGTCTAGGTAAAACCATGTAATCTGAAACAATACCTATGGCCAGAAGAACACAACATTTACTCAATGGATTTCTGAACAATTACATCTTACTGGCTGGCTAAGTATTCAAAAATCCTTTCCTACTCATTTTGACCAGCAATTTTGTCTCCTACAAAATTAAGGTATAAGACTGACTTTTAAAGATATTACTATGAGTGATCACAACCAAACCAGCTAAAACTTGATTTTAGCTTTCCTTGAGGAGCTGTTTTACTTGACTGTGTGCCCCTCCTATAAGCCATGTTTGGCATCCACTTGAATTAAATAATCTGTGAGGCAAAAATGCCTTCCTTTGCTTCAGTTTGCCATAGCACTTAAAATTCTAACCACTAGGAGAAGGCAATGGCACCCCACTCCAGTACTCTTGCCTGGCAAATCCCATGGACAGAGGAGCCTGGTAGGCTGCAGTCCATGGGGTCACTAGGAGTTGGACACAACTGAGCGACTTCACTTTCACTTTTCACTTTCATGCATTGGAGAAGGAAATGGCAACCCACCCCAGTGTTCTTGCCTGGAGAATCCCAGGGACAGGGGGGCCTGGTGGGCTTCTGTCTATGGGGTCGCACAGAGTCGGACACGACTGAAGTGACTTAGCAGTAGCAGTAGTATCAAATTACTCAATTAAACAACCATTGAGAACTTACTACATGAGTGAAATGTATTGATTAGTTTTTGAGAAAGTTAAAAAAATCTGTTTTAAAGAGTATATAACCCACAGAGGCCAAGGATGAATAAGAAAATAATTATAGTTCAGTATATATACACATAAAACACATATATATGCAAAAATATATAGAGGGGATCAAAGCTAGAAGATATATGATCCAATTGAGAAAATCAATTGGGAAAATCTTTGTAGACAAGAAAATATGTGCAAAGAATCTTAAAATACAGATTTAAATATTTTTTATTTTCTATTGGAGTATAGTTGATTAACAATGTTGTGTTAGTCTCAGGTGTACAGTAAAGTGATTCAATTTTACACATACACATATCTATTCTTTTTCAAATTCTTTTCCCATTTAGGCTGTTACATAATATTGAGCAGATTTCCCTGTGCTATACAGTAGGTCCTTGTTACTTATCCATTTTAAATATAGCAGTGTGTATATGTAAATCCCCAACTCCCTAACTATTCCATACCCTACCCCATAAACAGGTTTGTTATCTAAGTCTGTGAATCTGTTTTATAAATAAGTTCATTTGTAAAAAGATAGATTTTTAATACAACTGATAGTGAAAGCAAGTAAAACAGGCATATGAGCAAAATCAAAGAGACTTCTTGGTTTTTATATTTCTTTCAAAATGGGCAAATTCAAAATGGATAAAACCTAACCCAAGGACATTGTAGTGAACAGTTGACAGACAACAGGATTCAGAGGAAAGAAGATAATTAACAGGGAGGTTTTAATGGTCAAGGGAAGCCTTTGAAAGGTCCAGAACATGAGATACAACAGGAAGATCCTAAAGTTTCTGTGGGTGGCAAGAGATGACTGATCAATGACATGACGATCCCAAAATGAGTTTTTCCTTCTCTACCATTTATTCTCAGGCAGTCTCTAACCTCTGTGTGCATTAATCTGCTTTGACAAAGCAAAAAGAAAATAAATCCGATGATGCACTTTGCTCGAGAATGTGGAATCTATATTGAGGCCAACCTTAGGGAAACAGGAAATCAGAGTGAAGGTTACAGCTCTGACAGCGACCTGGGCTGGCTGCGCTTTCATTCCTTTCTAGGTCACACTGACATGAGGCCCACAGACAGCTTTGAAATCTGCCAAAGAAGTCAACACACACCAGGATGGAATGGGATTCCACTTCCCTTTGCTTTTTGTAGCAAAGAACTCTCATCAGATGTAGTCTAGTCTTTAAACAAAGTGCCACTTAGCTTAATCATTCTTGTAATTCTAAAAAAGCCTTTTGATAGCCATAAACGGGTAGGGAATAAAATGACAACAGACAAATGTACTAAAGATATACATACTAAATTAAAAGGAAAATTAAAAATATGAAAAAAAGTTCTACTGACTATAATCAATAAAAAGAACATTCAGAAAACTATATCCTATCTTTCACTTATTAAATTATCCACTGATACTATCTGATAGATAAAGCTGTTTGCCATAGATTAGGAACATGAGATACTGGCATAAGGTTTTGATTCAGTAATTCAATCTCTGGAAATTTGTTCCAAGAAAATATTTTCTATTTGTAGATCATAGTCACATTATTTCTAATAATGCAAAACCATAGACAGGTTTAATATAAACCAAAGACAATGATCAAATTTATTTAGAACAGTAACATGAAAACTATGTGGAACATGTAGCGGTGGTGTTTTAGTCTCTGAGTCTAAACAGTTGGACACCCAACTCTTATGACCCCGTGGGCTGTAGCCTGCCAGGTTCCTCTGTCTGTGCGATTCTCCAGGCAAGAATGCTGGAATAGGTTGCCATTTCCTTCTCCAGGGGATCTTCCCAACTCAAGAATCGAACCTGGGTCTCAAGCATCGCAGGCAGATTCTTTACTGACTGAGCTATGAGGGAAGCTGGAAAGTGCTTATGAAATGTATCAGGATACAAAATTAAATGTATAGCTGTTATGACTGATAGTATGTAAAATATAAAACAATGCTTCTTTTACTTGACTATAGTATTTACAAATAAACTTTCTTTTGTCTTTTTGTATAGTTTCTCTAGTACTGACATGTTGCCCTAGCAATTTTTAAAGGCTTTATATGTTTTAAAGTCTTATTCATGAATTTCTAACTGCAATTGGATTAGGAAAAATATTTCATCACAGTATTTAAAGTACCAGAAAGTATGTGTTTGGTCCCATTCAGTTTGTTAAATAAAGAAGCTACTGCCTAAGGAATAGCACTTGGGAAGGAGTCCTGTGTCCCCATACTAATTGAGAAGGATCCAGTAGGCTGTATATTGTCACCCTGCTTATTTAACTTATATGTAGAGTACATCATGAGAAATGCTGGACTGGATGAAGCACAAGCTGGAATCAAGATTGTTGGGGAGAAATATCAATAACCTCAGATATGCAGATGAAACCACCCTTATGGCAGAAAGTGAAGACGAACTAAAGAGCCTCTTGATGAAAAGTGAAAGAGGAGAGTGAAAAAGTAGGCTTAAAACTCAACATTCAGAAAACTAAGATCTTGGTATCTGGTCTCATCACTTCAGGGCAAATAGATGGGGAAACAATAGAAATAGTGAGAGACTTCATTTTTTTGAGCTCCAAAATCACTGCAGATGGTGACTGCAGCCATGAAATTAAAAGACACTTGCTCCTTGGAAGAAAAGTTATGACCAACCTAGACAGCATATTAAAAAGCAGAGACATTACTTTGCCAACAAAGATCTGTCTAGTCAAAGGTTTGGTTTTTCCAGTGGTCATGTATGGATGTGAGAGTTGGACTATAAAGAAAGCTGAGTGCTGAAGATTTAATTCTTTTGAACTGTGGTGTTGGAGAAGACTCTTGAGAGTCCCTTGGACTGCAAGGAGATCCAGCCAGTCCATCCTAAAGGAAATCAGTCCTGAATATTCATTGGAAGGACTGATGCTGAAGCTGAAACTCCAATACTTTGGCCACCTGATGCAAAGAACTGATCATTTGAAAAGACCCTGATGCTGGGAAAGATTGAAGGCAGGAGGAGAAGGGAATGACAGAGGACGAGATGGTTGGATAGCATCACTGACTCAATGGACATGAGTTTGGGTAAGCTCCAGGAGTTGGTGATGGACAGGGAAGCCTGGTGTGCTGCAGTCCATGGGGTCACAACAAGTTGGACACGATTTAGTGACTGAACTGAACAGTAGGCACCCACCATGCCTGTTTCGCTCTTAGCAACATACCTTCCAATCCTAGACACTTTCTCTACTTCTTTCATTAACCTGTATTTAAAAAAATAAAAACATAAAATTTGTAAATCTTAGGCTTTGTAGAGTACCTATTCTTAACTAAATCAGTCACGGGTATCTGCAACACCCATGTATTTATCTGCAATACTATAAACTTAACTGAGTCAACTCATTTCTGATCTATCACCTACCATAAAGATAAAAGATTTCATGTTAATTGACACATGTAATGAGAGGAAAACTTTATTGTAGTAATGCATGGCATCAGAGTTCTTTCTTTTATAAAAAGGACTTCAATGTGATAGAAAGTGAGACCTTGAATATTAGAGATAAAATGCTCTCCTTAAGAAATTAGAGGACTTCGCAGTTTTGTTTTGAGCTTGTCAATTAGAAGCAAAGAGCTCCAGTATTAAAGAGGGAAGTGCTGTGCTGGGGAAGAAGTCCCTGGTGATGACGTGGAAAGAGTTGTAGTTGTAAGAGTTGAGCCGCGTGCCATATGACCACTCCCTGACACCGACATTCAGAAGTTGTGCTGTCTGCAGCAGCCTTATGTTTGTGACTGCTGTGAGTGGCTCTCATTTGTATTGTGTGTGTGCTGAGCTGTGTGTGACTCTTTGTGACCCCACAGATGGTAGCTTGCCAGGCTCCTCTGTCCATGGGATTTTCCAGGCAAGAATCCTGGAGTGGGTTGCCATTTCCTTCTCCAGGGGATGTTTCTGGCTTATGCATTGGCTCTCATTTAGTTGGGCATAAAAGATTTAGCAAAGAAAACACATTCAGCAGTGGCAGAAAATAGAGTATAAGGTGACCATAAAAGTATAAGTTCCCAGGGAACCTGATAAATTCTGGGAAGGGCTTCATTCAGACTTCCACAGTTCTTGGAACAAGGTTTTAATTCCTCTTAGAATCCTATAGACTCCCAGCTGGCTTCCCCAGTAGACAAGGTAATGACAGAAGAAAACGTCGCATCCAGGCTTTAGCTAGGTCAGTTTTTGTGCCACAATTTCATGCTGCCTCTTAATTCCATTTTCTATTCCGATCTAAGAGGCCATAAAAAACGTAAATGTCATGGAACAAAATACATGGATAGTAAGATAAAAGAGAAGGAAACGCTCTTTTACCTGCAATATACTTTTTATGTACTGAAGATACCTTCAAACACCTGCTGTAGAATGAAATATTAAATAGTAATTGAAATGGCAAAGATAAAAGATAAATTAGCCTTTTCTATTGCTTTTGTTCTTCCTTCCTTTTTCCTTTCTCACTTTCCTTTCTTTTCAGTACTTTTTCACTGCTAACTGTGAGATTCTGAGTTTCACAAGGCTCAAATCCATTATTAGAAGATGGGAATCCTATATAAATATAATTCACTACTTTTTGATCCATAAGCCAAAAACCAGGACATACAAATAAGCAATTTTGGAGGTTGAGAGGCTGGTGTGGCCATGTGTGCCATTTCTTGCATACATTTTCACTGAGGGTTCCGCTCCAGCCCTGACCTGCTAAGATGTCCTAGGTTTTGCAACAGTTTGGACCGGGCATGAAGAGTTTGGGAGAAGAGAGGTCATCATCTCAACTATCTCTGTCTCAGAGTTTTGTGTAGAGGAAGAGCTTTGACAAAAGACTAGATCTCTAAGAATGATCAAAACAAAAGGAGATTTTTATATGTGGTCCTTCTTCGGACACAACAGCCAGCTAAACCAGTGAAACTGTATTGAGAAATGAAAAATAACACGGCATGCCAAAGGCATTTATTGCTGATGGAGGGTATGGCAGGCTAATATCCACTTTTTTTTTCCCCCGGTGTCATCAATCTCTCCTTCCCCCAGAAGCCAGCATGTCCTCAAGAGTAGCACCAAGCGTGGCAGCAGCCGCTTCCCCGCTCAGGTTTTGGCACCGTTTGTTGTTTGGGAACAGTTTGTACCTTGTCTATCACAGCGGAGATTAGCGTGAGTAGTCTCTTATGCCTTTTAGGGAAGTGTGGTCTGTAGACCAGAAGCGTGGCCACCACCTGGGAACTTGTTAGGAATGTGGAAACTTGAGTTTCACATTGAATTGGCAACATTTTAATAAGATCCCCAAGTGATTTTGAGGCATATAATCTTTTAGATGTGCTTTAGGGAAAAATTGGAAGGTTGCACCTTTTATCAATTCCCAAATTACCAGTGAATGGATATCACTACTCTGAGTGGAAAGCAGGGGCTTTGCAGGAGGCATTCCTAGGCTTGACATGCTGTGTGTCACTGAGCACATTACCTCACATCTCTAGTTCTCGATTTTCTTATGTTAAATAATAAAGAAATCCCCAAAAATTGTGAGGATTAAATGAAACACTACATCTAAAATATATACTTCAGGATGTGCAATAGTAGTTGTTTTAAATTGACTCCAAGTATGAGCTTCAACCAGTATCTGAAGCTGACTAATGTCATCTCACGTGCAATTCTTTACTCAAAAGCTCACTTCCCTTTAGGTGAAAGGACTGACTGCTCAGAACCATTTCTCCTGTCTGACTCCCACTGACCCTGAGATTCATGCCTTAGTGTTTTGATAGCCTACTGGGTTTTGTTTTGCTCTGTTTGCGTTCCTTTTCTTTTAGTAAGGAATTCCTCAGAACAGAATTACAGTAGCACTAGACCAGAGATGTCCCAAACTAATGAATGACTCAGTGGTGATATGTACTCAAGATCCTATAAAAGGCAAAAAATGTATCAGTTCAGTATTCCTGAAACAGGGAAGAGATTAATTCTTACTTCAGAAAACATGGACTGATTTGGTGGTCAGTATTATGATAAGAAATGGAGACAAAACAGTCTTTGCCCTTAAAAATCTTAGTTTGTATGAAGGCAATTTAATAAATGCCATGGAAAAGGAAACCCATGGAATTTGGGGTTTCCTTTGGTGTCCCATGAAAAGGGACACCTAGACTATATTTCTAGCATTAGAGATGGAGGGATTTGAGAAGACCTCCCAGCTGACATGTCATTTAATGTGCACAATTATGGACAGATTGTTTACACATCTATCAGCTCACTCAGGAATAATAAAAAGCTGGTTGGGTTTAAATCTTAATTGGAATGTTGAACAAATTATTAATCTTGGTATGCTTCTTTTCACATATCAGTGTAACAGAGAAAACATCACATCATAGATTAGTTGTAAGAATAAAATAAAACATAAATATATCTATACCTGGTGCTTAAGAAATACTTACTATTTAGTTCTTTCTTTTTGTGTAAATTGGTTTCAAAATAGCTATCCTATCTCTTACCAGAATTTCTATGTGAAGCAAGTGGGTCAAGATTGCAGTAGAGTCCCCAAAGGAATAATATCTCATACTGGTATATATGTATACATCTGTATGTACACACATTAATATTACACATATGCACACACGTGCTTAGTTTCTCAGTCACGTCTGACTCTTTGTGACCCCGTGGACTTAGCCCACCAAGCTCCTCTGTCTATGAGATTATTCAGGCAAGAATACTGGAGTGGGTTGCCATGCCCTCCTCTAGATATACACACATACATCCATATATTTATGTGTATATGGAAAATATTTAAATTAAATTAAGAAGAAGAAGAAATGCTGAGGTAGGTAGTCGGCAAAAGCATCTGAGAAAAGCAGGTCTCAAAATGCCTCATGGTCAACTCACCCAATATCAAACTATAAGTGCCTCTGAAGCTTGCTCTTCCAGCATTTTCCACCTCAGTTTGTGACAACACCCTTCAGCCACTGTCAAGTCAGGCATAGGAGTCATCCTTTAGATCTCATTTATGTCCTCCTCACACCCACCACCGAGTCCTGATGCCTTGATATTTAGGCATGTCCTAAATATTTAGGGATATCCTAAATATTTCCAATAACCACTCCCTCTTAAATTCCTCCTTCACAATGTAACCCAGTCACATGGACCTCAGGATTGGACACACTGTGTAATTTTTAGACAGTATATATTTAAATAACACAAATTGTGACAAACAGGTCAAGAGTCTTCTCCAACACCACAGTTCAAAAGCATCAGTTCTTAGTGCTCAGCCTTCTTTATGGTCCAATTCTCACATCAATACATGATTACTGGAAAAACCATAACTTTGACTATATGTACCTTTTTCGGAAAGTGATCTCTCCGTTTTTTAATATGCTGTGATTTAGGGTCAAACTTGAAAGGTAAGAAGCATTAGTGGATGAAACCAGCGCATCTGGGCTCCAAGGCCATGCTCCTTCTCGAGAAGGAGGAGCATATAATTTCTATTAAACAATTCAAGTAGTAAAGGCTGGAAATGCAAATGGATTTCAAACCACAGTACTTCAATAAATAAGTGTTGTCATTTGACATGGAAGGGGGTACAAGGGGACATAACACAGTCACAAAAGAGGAAGGGTCTCAGCAAAGGAAGTTATCATGTATGGGGAGAGAGGCGTCTGGGTGTGGGAAGCAGAGCCCAGTGGCTTCACAGCGTTCCTCAAGTTGCCCTTATCAACTTTTAGGCAAAGCAGAAAACAGCCAGCAGACGTGAATTTGGTGGAAATATTTGTAGAATCTGACCACTTCTCAACACCTCTACTACCACCGTCCCCCTCAAAGTCACTGCCTCCTTGAGCCTGGACTCAGCGTTAGCCGCGCACAGGCTCGAGGGCTCTCACCTTCCTGCCCCACAGCCCATCCTCAAAGCTAGCACCAGAGGGATGCCCACCTCTGTCACACTGTGTTATTCCTCTATTCAAACCCTCCCCAGGCTGCCCTTCTCACTCTAAGCAAAAACAACTCCAGTCCTTATGATGGCTTCTGCGGCCCTACCTGTCCTGGCCCCACTTTGCCTCCATCTCCTACTGCTTTCCCCCTCCATTCTCTCAGCATCAGCCATACTGGCCTCCTTACGCTTTTTCAATCCTCCTGCCTTGGCCCTAGGACCAGTCATCTTCTCGACACCCCACTATATCTGCTGGAGAGGTCCACTCTTTTCCCTCCTTCAAATTCATGATTGAATCTCACCTAGTCAATGAGACTTCCCATCAGCACCCAGATTAAGGTTCTGCTGCTTCCTCCCCCAACCCATCGCTGGCACTTTCATTTCCCTTCACCTACTCTTTGTTTCATGGTATGTTTCACTCCCCACATGTTACTTTATTTATTGCCTTGTTGACTGTCTCCCACCTACCCAACCCTTGGGAATATGGAGCTCTGTGGGGTTGGGGATCTTGGTTTTCTTCACTGATGTGTAGGATGCCTGGCATTTAGTAGGTGCTTTAAAAGTATCGATATTGAATAGTGAATGAAGGCAAATCAGGAAGCTTTTCCAAAATCAGCAAAGTTAACACAGAAGATAATAAGGCAATGCTTTAAGGCATTACCATGCATCCTTGAGCTGTGAAACTAGCTTCAAGAAGAGTTACTAGTATTCATTCATGTATTTAATAAATATTTGATGAGGGCCTGCTATATGCCAAGAACTGTTCTCAGTTCTGGGGATGTAACAGTTGGCAAAAAAAAAAAAAAAGCCTCAAGAAGGTTGAATTCTAATGGGCAAGACAGACAATTAAAATAAACAGGCAAAATACTTAGAAAATTAGATGGTGGTAAGTGCTAAGCAGATAAAGCAAGCAAGAGGCTAAAGTGATTAACATACTTCCTAAGAACCAAAATGATAGTATACAATAATAGAACAGTTTGGAGAGGTATTAGGCAGTGTTGAAAATCCTGTACTGTTTAAAAAGGTACATTTTTCCTGGGTTTCGGTTTTACTGGAGGCAACTCTGAGGTGTGTCCTGTGCCTCTCACAAAGTCACCAAGTGGCTGTTGGGTTGGCCTCACAGCAGATTCTTGCTCCCGACCCACAGAGAGTGCTGTCCTCCCTGTGGGCAGATGGGGTGTGCTCCCCGGGGCAGTTGCAGTAAGCAGGACCTCGCGCATTCAAGAATCCCCACTGTCTCCAGTAATCCTGAGATAGTGATCAGTGTGAGAGGCACAGCAGAGTCACCTCACAAGCTGACTTCCACTACTCGAGCCAGTCCTGTGGCATTTCACACTCAGAGTGAAGTTATACATGGCTTTATCCTTTATCTCTGCAAGGGCATCATTTGGTTCCAGGCTCATGCCTACAGATGGGAGTTTTCCTTAGGCTCCCTTGAAAGAATGCCACAAATAGAAAATCAATTGTGGGAGCTCTGGGCTCCAGCCCATTCTATTCTCTTCCTAAGCTACTCACTGGCCAAGTCCGCATCCTCTTACTTCCAGAATTCACTAAGATTCCTGTTTAAAGACTTTCTTGCCCCAATGAAAGGAAACAGACATGATGAGTCTCAGTTCCTGGAGGAGTGTCTAAGAGCCGTGTCCACCTATGCTCTTTCTCTACTGCAGTGAACCCTGGACACCATGGTTCGCTGCCTAAGACAACAAAGACTCATTAGGCAGAGCCTCTAAATAACCACAATACAATTATCTGTGGACATGTAGTATAAGCAAAAAATGACCTTGCGTTTTTTGCTGTTGTTCTTTTAAATATTTTTTTTTTTGATGTGGCTCATTTAAAAAATCTTTATTGTATTTCTTGCAATATTACTTCTGTTTTGTTTCTTGGATTTTTGGCCACAGGCCACGTGGGATCTTAGCTCCTCTGCCAGGGATCGAACACACACCCTCCATCTTGGAAGGCAAAATCTTAACCACTGAAATTCCAGGTAAGTCCCTGACCTTGCATTTTAAGCTACTAAGATCTTAGGGTTGTTTGTTACCATAGCATGACATAGTTCATCCTAAATAAAGCCAAAACAAATCCTTTTGTGAGCACCTGGCAATCTTTACTCCCCACCTTGGGAGAATAGCACTAAGGAATCCAGTGTGTCTAAGGAGAGATTCCAACATTTTTTAAAATGAGGGAATTTATGCAGATACATGAAAGAGTCGAAGTGCCTGGTATCTATCTTGGGCCTCTGATCCTAGAGAAGTTTACTTTGAAGGGCAGTATAGAAATATGCCCCTGAAATCTCTTCTGATACATCCCAAGAGAATTTATTTCAAGTTTTTCCAGAAAGTGGGAGGTTAACCTAAAAGTTTAATTAAAAAAATAGGTGTAACAACAGAAACTCTCTGAGTAATGGAGAAGGAAATGAAAACAGAAGAAATTTGCTGGAGCACCTTTTGTTGCTTCAGGAGTTCTTAAAATGATTATGGAAGCGAGAACAATGACTGGGAGACTAAGAGGCCCCATAGCAATAGGAGGAGTGAAGGTGCCCAGGTGTATGGCAGTGACATCTAAGGAAGTGAGCTGCAGGATGGGCGTCAGCTGTTAACACCTTCTATGGCTGGAGCAGAGATTAACCCCAGAGCCTATAGCACATCTTTATTTGGTCCAAGAAGAGCTGATGAGCTATGCCAGGATGTTTCTTAAGGGGAAGGAGGGAGGGGGCCTCACAGGAAATTTCAACATGGAGGCTCAGACTCAAAGTAGGATTTTATTGTCACAGTGATTGCTACACAGATTTTGAGTCTTCCCATAGACTGGTCTGGGAATTAAGAGTTCATGGAAAAAAGGATAAATGTTTATAGAACCATCCAGAAGGATCCAGAATCTGTTGCAATAATCTGGCACATAAGTTTAAATGAAACAATGCATTCACTGCATCTTAACGAAACTAGGGATACATTGGGTCTTAAATCGTGACCTTTAATGACAGCTACTTGGAAGCCAAACCATCTGCCCCCAAATAGGAGATATCAACAGTAGTAAAATGGCATACAAATTGAAGCCATGGGATGCCATGCCAAAAAAAATTATACTTTTAAGGACATCTTTTATTTTCACAGTATAGTCTTTAAAGTTTATATAATAGTGAAAATTATGGAAAAACATGGAAATGATCATCCAGATACCAAGCAGGCACTACAGACAGCTCTAGGCTTCACAATCCCCTCAGTCTGTAAGTCACTTGAGGGTAGAAATGGGTGCAATGTCTAGAACAGTCATTCCAGGAACTGTCTGTGAGCTAGGGCTCCCATCGCAGCTCCCAGGCAGCAGCCTGAATCTGCTTCACTTTAATCAGAAAAGGTAGATGGAATGGAGCCCACTTAGTTCATGGCTGCCAGCCCTCTGCGTCTCCCTCCCACAGACACACGTGCAGGAAACCTGGCAGCTCCTTTCTCCCTTCCTGTCATTCTCACTAAGCTGAGGAGCAGGCAGATGCAGGAGTGGTGGGGGGAAGCAAAGGCTGCCATAGCACTTGCCACATTCAGACGTGCCAGTACGGGCCCCCAGCCAGTGCCCAGTGCTCCTCAGGAACTCTTTCTGGGGTCAAGACTGAGAAACGGGTCTGAGCACCTGAGCAAGGTGTCCCAAAGGACAGGCAGGCCCAACAACTGGGGCTTTCTTTGAAACAACAAATAAATGAGATGATTTTACACCCTAATGAAGTCCTCTTATCTTTGAAAGAGACAATTGGGAGTTAGGCAACATTCTGTACTCAACACAGAAAATCTGCCTGAAAGAGTTCAGAGAATCAGTGAAGAGTGAGGTGAAGAGGGAGTGAGAGGAGAAAATGGGAAAAATAAATTTTAAACACTTATGAACTTTTCCAGTGTCCCCAGTGGGAAGAATCCCAGACAGGCAACTTTAATTGGGAAGACAACAGACAAACTTGGGATCATGGTCTGCTTCCCTTACTAATAAATGTCCCAAGTGCTCCCAGCACAAACTGTCAAAACATATCTAGATTTACTCTGACTTTTGTTGATAGGTGTTAACACTCCACTCAACCAGACAAATTATGAGGCTGCTATATCAATGTAACCTCCTCTCTCCCAACAATCAAAAATGTCAGGAAAAATCTAGAGCAGAATCCTCAACTTTAAACACACACTCCAAACAGAGTGAGGATTACAGCCCCTCAAGTTAAGTGACACAAGGCAAGCTAGATGTGCAGTTCAAAGCTCTCACCTAGAGCTACAGAACTGCCTTCTTTAATTTATTCATTCCTATACTTCTTATATGGATGGATTAAGCTTGAAATAATGGCTAACTAGACATATATGTTGTACACTTTCAGAGTTTACAAAACGGCAGAAAGACAATAATCATACGACAAGGTGATATATCCTCTGATAATAGGTTCCTAGGACAGCCTAAAATCATGTAATAGCAGGATTATTGAATATAGACAAAAGTAGAAACAACCCAAACATCAATTGATGAATCAATAAACAGAATGTGGTATATCCATACAAAGGAATATTATGCAGCCATAAAAGGAGTGAAGCATTAACACATACTACAAGATGGGTGGACATTGAAAACATTATGCTAAAGAAATCACATATTGTATTATTCACTTTATATATATAACATCCATGATAGATAAATCCAGGCAGACTAAAGCAAATTAGTGTTTACTGGAGGCTTGAGGATGGAAGAATAACTGCTAATGGGTTCACAATTTCTTTAGGGGATAAAAGTACTCACAAATTAGAGGATGAAGGGCTTCACAAACTTAAAAATGTACTGAAAACCACTGACCTGTACATTTTAAGGGGCTCCCCAGGTTGCTCAGTGGTCAAGAATCCACCTGCATATGCAGGAGATGCAGGAGGAAAAGTTTCATGTCCTGTGTTGGGAAGATCCCTGGAGGAGGAAATGGCAACTCACTCCTGCATTCCATAGACAGAGGAGCCTAGCAGGCTGCATATAGTCCATGGGATCACAACAAGTCAAACACAACTGAGCAAAGGGTGAATTTTATGATATGTGAATTCTATTTCCATTTAAAAAATAGTTGAAGGAGAAAAAGTCTATAGCCTTTTGTGAAGAAACACTAGCCTGATATACAGAATCAATGTTTCTTGTGTGGGTATGTGTGAAGTAGGAGGAAGAGCTTTGGCTTCAAGACAAGGACCATTATTTTGCTTCTCATGACTATTTTGCTGGCCATGGCTTCCTAACCTAAAAATTAGGGCTCCTTAAATGTTGTTCAGAAATGTAGAAATAACATGTATAAAATCATCTGTTGTAAAGTTGATTCTCAATCAACAATTGGCCAAGAGTATTACAAAATTTACGTATTGAGATTGACAACTAAGATGAGATTTCTCTATTCCTCTAGACTACCAAAATAGCATCCAGAGATGTGGTATCCAGTGGCATGTGCTTGTTAGTCACTCAGGCATGTCCGACTCTTTGCAACCCCATGGAGACTGTAGCTTGCAAGGCTCCTCTATCTGCGGAATTCTCTAGGCAAGAATACTGAGTTGGTTGTCATTCTTTTCTCCAGAGGATCTTCCTGACCCAGGGATCGAACTTGGGCCTCACACATTGCAGGCGGACTCTTTACCATCTGAACCACCAGGGAAGCCCCATCTAGTGGCATGATTACATCAAACAAACAAACAAAAAAAAGCAGAACCGTGATAGCAGCATGCACAGAACCTATTAAGGGCTACTACTTCCTCACCAAAACATGGCAACAATTAAATGTCATTTCTTAATTTATGAGTATCTGTGCATCCTGGAAACACCCTAACTTTATACCATAGTGATTTAAAGTCTCCTATATTTCCTCCTACATTTTGGAGATTCTATGCTTTGGCAAATTAATTAGCTGAAAAGCACAACTACAAGAACACGCTAAAGATGCTCCCCATTGGAAGAACACCGATCAATTTCAATCAAGGCCCCTGATGTATCTTAAATGAATAGATAGATGATAAATTTTGATTAAAATATAGAACATTTAATTAGGAAAAAGATGTTTATACTCTACCGGTTTCCATTGCTTCCCCATCTATTTGCCTTGAAGTGATGGGACTGGATGCCATGATCTTACTTTCATCAAGAGGCTCTTTAGTTCATCTTTGCTTTCTGCCATAAGGGTAGTGTCATCTGCATATCTGAGGTTATTGATATTTCTCCCGGCAATCTTGATTCCAGCTTGTGCTTCATCCAGCCTGGCATTTCGCATGATGTATTCTGCATATAAGTTAAATAAGCAGGGTGACAATATACAGCCTTAACGTACTCCTTTCTGGATGTGGAACCAGTCTGTTTTTCCATGCCCAGTTCTAACTGTTGCGTCTTGAACTGCGTACATATTTCTCAGGAGGCAGGTGAGGTGTTCTGGTTCTTATCTCTTTAAGAATTTTCCACAGTTTGTTGTGATCCAGACAGTCAAAGGCTTTGGAGTAGTCAATAAAGCAAAAGTAGATGTTTTTCTGGAACTCTCTTGCTTTCTCAAAGATCCAGCAGATGTTGGCAATTTCATGGTGACTGCAGCCATGAAATTAAAAGATGCTTGCTCCTTGGAAGAAAAGCTATGACCAACCTAGACAGCATATTAAAATGTAGAGACAGTACTTTATCAACAAAGGTCCATCTAGTCAAAGCTATGGTTTTTCTAGTAGGCATGTACGGATGTGAGAGTTGGACTATAAAGAAAGCTGAGTGTCAAAGAATTGATGCTTTTGAACTGTGATGTTGGAGAGACTCTTGAGAGTCCCTTGGACTCAAAGGGGATCCAACCAGTCCATCCTAAAGGAAATCAGTCCTGAATCTTCATTGGAAGGACTGATGCTGAAGCGGAAGCTGCAATACTTTGGCCACCTGATGCTAAGAACCAACTCACTGGAAAAGACCCTGATGCTGGGAAAGATTGAAGGTGGGAGGAGAAGGGGATGACAGAGGATGAGATGGTTGGATGGCATCACTGATGTGATGGCCATGAGTTTGGGTAAACTTTGGGAGTTGGTGATGGACAGGGAAGCCTGGCATGCTGTTGTCCACAGGGTTGCAAATAGTCGGACACGACTTAGCAACTGAACTGAATTCTACGTTATAGTTTCCCGGTTTTATGTTATATATAAAAACCCAAGTTGAGATGGTAACTTCATCTGAGACCTCTTTATAGCAAATATATTCATCAGAGGGCAGAGTACAATTCTAGGTGTATAGTGGGAGCATGGTAAATACTTATTGCAATGAAAAAGCATTACATAACAGAGTAGCTTCCAGTCAAGAAACTGAAATGTTTGTTATATGAATTGTTCTTTCCTCTTAAGGAAAGACATCCAAAGCCCTCTGTCATCTGGCTCTTGCCTCTCTCTTCAACATCACCTCTTCCACTTGTACAACTACATGCTAGTCTACAGTCACATTCAACACTGTCTCCATTTCACAGTATATAATCAAAGTAATATTTGGAGTGCTGTAAATATGTCATGTCCTTTCTTGCTTCTATGCCCCTAATGATGCTATTTCCTTGCTTTCATCTTCCTTCCCATTTCTCTATGAGGTTAAATCTTACGTGTCACCTGTGATTCAGCTCCAGGGTAGTCTACTCTAGGAATTCTCCTGATCTCCCCAGCCCTGCTCCTCAGTGAGGCTGAGGGGCCCCAACTTATATCCTGATTATCTTATAAACTGTCTGAGTGTGTTATAATTGTCAGCTTACTTAAATGCCTTCCATCCTAGACTGTGGACCTATGGTTTTCATATTCCTAATACAGTATCAGACATTGAATAAGTATTAACTGACTTCAAGAATAAATGGGTGGATGAATAAATAAATCCATAGTTTAGTCCTAATGGTATTTAGCAATTCATTGCAACAATTTTGATTATTGCCAACTTCTGAAGTTTCCTTAATTTTAATACTTAAAGTCAAATAATTACATTTGATGAGAAAGACCATTAGCCTCATTTAAATAAAACTCAGCATTATTATCACATGTAATTTATAACAAAGTTAATCCAACTCATACTTAATGATATGAATAATTGCTATCATGGCATAAGTTCACTGGGCATAAAGTCAGACAGTTAATACAAACAAATGTAAGTAATGTTGCTTTTATTTAAGCCAAGTAAGTAATTCTCCCAAACCACTGAGGGAAAAGAAACTGGGCAAAGAAGGAGGCTACTCTGCCTGATTCCTTAATCAGGAGCTGAAGTGGTTTGTGAAGCAGGAGCATCCAACACCCTTCACTTTTAGGAGCTAAGGCCCACAAAAATGTCATTTTTAGCTATTTTCTGGTTCACTCATTAATGCTAACAGTTGCCTAAAGCAAGAATGGGAAGATGTTGGCAATTGCTTTAAATGTTTTTCCTCAATAAATCTCTCAAATGGGTTTTCTTTTTGAAGCTCAAAAGCTTTGAGCTTTGAAGCTGCTTTTTGTAGCTGAGTGCCTGGGTAGCATTCCGTGGTTCAAGAAAGAAAATGTGACACATATATACAACGGAATATCGCTCAGCCAAAAAAGGAATGAAATCCTGTCATTTGCAGAGATGTGGATGGACCAGAGACTATCATACAGAGTGAAGTAAGTCACAAAGAGAAAAACAAGTATCATATATTAACTCATATATGTGGAATCTAGAAAAATGATATGGATGAACTTATTTACAAAGCAGAAATAGAGAAAGATGTAGAGAATAAATGTATGGACATCAAGAGGGGAAAGGGGAGAATGAAATGGGAGATTTGGATTGACATATATACACTTCTATGTATAACACAGATAGCTGATGAGAACCTGCTGTGCACAGGGAACTCAACTCAATGCTCTCTGGCGACCTAAATGGGAAGGAGATCCAAAAACTGAGATCACGGCATCTGGTCCCATCACTTCATGGCAAGTAGATGGGGCGACAATGGAAACAGTGGCAGACTTTATTTTCTTGGGCTCCAAAATCACTGCAGACGGTGACTGCAGCCATGAAATTAGAAGATTCTTGCTCCTCGGAAGAAAAGCTATGACCAACCTAGACAGCATATTAAAAAGCAGTGACATTACTTTGCCGATAAAGGTCCATCTAGTCAAAGTATGGCTTTTCCAGTAGTCATGTATGGATGTGAGAGTTGGACCATAAAGAAGGTTGAATGCTTAAGAATTGATGCTTTTGAACTGTGGCATTGGAGAAGACTCTTGAGAGTCCCTTGGACTGCAAGGAGGTCCAACCAGTCAGTCCTAAAGGAAATCAATCCAGAATATTCATTCAAAAGACTGATGCTGAAGCTTTAATACTTTGGCCACCTGATGCAAAAAGCTAACTCATTAGAAAAGACCCCAGTGCTGGGAAAGATTAAAGGCAGGAGGAGAAGGGGACGACAAAGGACAAGATGGTTGGAGAGCATCACTGACTCAATGGACATGAGTTTGAGCAAGCTCTGGTAGATGGTGAAGGACAGGGGAAGCCTGGCGTGCTGCAGTTCATGGGGTAGCAAAGAGTCAGACATAACTGAGTGACTGAACAATAACAAACAGCAATAACTGATTCACTTTGCTGTACAGCAGAAACTAACATAACATTGTATTGCAATGATACTTCAATAAAAATGAAAAAAAAATGAGACAGTAGAGTCATTCCAGCATCATCAAGAATTGGATAGGGATTTGGCTTATTTGATCTATGCAGAAGGAAATAAACCTCTTGACTTGAGAATTCAATGGAAATCATGTATTGAAAGAAGACCTTAAACTGTCCATGTGAAAAAACCCCAGGAATCATGAGAAAAAACAAAGGACCATTTTGCTCTGTCCTGATTCTTTTTTCCCTCACAGATATAAACTGTACTCATAAACTGGTTTTAATTCCATTTGTCGCTCATTAATTACAATCTCAAAAGTTAGCTATTACTATGGAGAATCTGCAGTGCAGAATGTGCTGAGTTATATTCTCCTGGTACCAGCTGCCTCCCAGAAGGTGTAAAAAGTCTTATATGATCCCAGAGATTCATTTGGATCAAAAGAAATTAACAGTGTAGAAGCTGGGGTTTTTGTACGGTTCACTCAGTTCTTAAAGGGCGAAAGAGAGAACCTTAAAAGTAGAGAGAAAAGGAGAGTAAAGCAGGAGAAGGTAAGAATAAAACTAACATTTCTCTTCTGTATTTAGGTTTCACAAACAAGGTGCCAATCCATAATTGTGTAGACAGAATTCACTGCTTGGAAAAAAAATTAAAAAACACGTGTCACCTTCTAAAATATGTTGGTCATTAAAATGAATCAAACCAATGCATTTACTCTCTGTCCAATAATACCTCTACTTCAAGTTAGGTATAGATAGTGATCATTTTTTCATATTTCAAGTTGATTTCAACTTCAACAAGATTCCTTGTTGAAATATGAGTTTAATAATTATGATTTGATGTGAATGAGATACTTTTCAACATATTTACTGCAATTTTTGCATTTTTTCCATTAACATGAGACAGTCATATTTAGGTTGTTTAAATTATTCTTAAATTGGCTTTATTGCAGACTTAGTATTTGGGGTACAATTTGAACTCCCACACATCTTAATTCATTTGAGATCCAATTAAATTATTTTGATATTCCAAAATTCTTAGCTCCCACTCATTTTTCTCATTCTAACAGTTAATCTCTTATAACTACTTTATCAGAGAGGAAGTCAGGTCAATTAAATAAGGCACCAGAAGTGTAGTCAAATGAATCTATTCTGCTCCCAACTGATAATCTACTTTGCACTTGGGCTCATCATATCACCAACGCATCTGTGTGTTTGTGTCCTTATTTGATAAAAAGAAAAAAAAAAAAGATTGGTATCAGTGATTCCCTTGCATCACAAAAAAGATACCTGATACAAATCTTATTAGACTAGGAACTCCTTGAGGGCCACAGTCATTCTTAAACACTGAACACTAGTGTTCTAGCATTGGCATGCTAAAATGCATTATAATTTAATGTATTTTTAATGCATTAGCATTTAGTGTTCATTTATTCTCCCCATGTATACCATCTGATCCAATATTCTAGGGGACAGAATAGAGTTGACTAATTTGTTTGGTTCCCTTGGTTTGCTTTTTAAGACAAGTACATGTAAAGTTTGGCTTCCCAAGTGGCTCAGTGGTAAAGAATCCTTCTGCCAGTTCAGGAGATGTGGGACGATGCCCTGGAGAAGGAAATGGCAACCCACTCCAGTATTCTTGCCTGGAAAATCCCATGGACAGAGGAGCCTGGTGGGCTGCAGCCCATGGGGTCACAAAAGAGTCAGACATGACTAAAGGATTAAGCAACAAAAAGAGCAAGTCTGTAAAGCTCTCTATAGTGAGGTACTGATACAAGTTAGTCTTGCATAGTGGTTCTGACGTAAATGGTGCTCAATTAGGCACAGATAACGGTGACTGTTGCTTTGCAAACAGCAACAACATGCTAAGTCAACTGAACAATAGAGAAGACTGACACGCTGGTTAATAGGTGCTCCTGGAATATATGCTAGATTTTACATTTTCTGTTGGAACTTCACTCTTCATATTTGTATATTAAAAATTTCAAGATATCTTTCGTGTAAAAAGTCATGATAAACTTTGTTTTACCCCTAATATTTTAAATTTATTGAAGCACAACAACTTTTTACAAGAAATATAAGGAACATCCTAAGGAAAAAATTTTGGATGAGCTTATCATAAAGCATATTGTTGAAGATTGACTATACCATTTACAATTTGTGCATTTTCTGATAGCTTGAGATAAGTAATGCACATTTTAAATGTTTTTTCCCCCTAAGAGGGAAAAATTTTATTTTGCAAATTTTAGTAATAAAATTTTTTTTAAAATTGCAAATAAGGAATAAAACTAGTAATCACCAAAATAACACACAAAAAATCATACTACAGATTTTGATCTATATCCAGTGAGAGTATCTACATGTGTTTGTGTGTATGTACTCATTACTCTGGCAAAGAATAGAGAATTTCCACCAGAAACCTATAGCAGATATCATACACACACACACACACACACACACACACACACACGTATATATATATAAGGGTAAATCATTGAGGCATTCTCTTTTAAAAGGATACATAAAACATATTCCCTGCCATTACAGATACTACTGGAAACTGAACTGTTAGAAAAAGATACATAATAAAGTTTGGTAGACAAAGAGAACTATCATCTATCAGAAGATGATTGCTGTCTATTTACAAATATCAGTAAACCAACTGGCAAATTATTTTAAAAATTAGATAATTAAGCAAAGAGGCCATATTATGATCAATATATAAAAATCAATGACTTTGATAATAATTGGAAAATGTAGAAAAAGAAACAGTGGAAACAAGAATTATAAAATATTAGGAAAAATAAGTGTTCAAATAATTATGTAGAAAATGAAGCTTTATTAAACAACACAAAATAAAACTTGATTACTGGAATATTTCATGTTCCTGGGAAGGAAGATGCAATACTGTAACGTTGTCAAATTTTTCACAAATTAATCTTTAAATTCAGATAAATTAAAATGGATGTCTCAATATGATTTTTCTGGTATAGTTGCATACATATTCTAAATTTAATATTAAAGATTAGATTTTTAAGAGTAGATAAGAAGTTTCAAAAAAATAATCAAAAAGGTAATGATTTCTTGTCAAAAATGAAGTCATGGCATGTAACTATTGTAATTAGAATATTGTCATTTGGGTTCTAAGTTAAAAATAATGAAGTAAAGACCAAAGCCCAACCTCTGAATATATGGGAAAATATATTTAAAATATATTCAAAACCTTTAATATTATACAATTTAACATTTCAAACCAGTGGGGGGAAAATTATGGAAATAATTGGCTATATACATGAGGGTAAAGCAAGATTTTCACCTTACAAAATTCATAAAACCTAGTTTCAAATAGATTACAAACATAAATGTGGAGAAGTATGAAATAAATAGTGAAGAATATCTTAATCCCTTAGGATGTGGTAAACCTTTCTAAATCAAACATAAAGAGATGAAAAACCTAACAAATTTGGCAATTTCAAAAGTAAAATTTTCAAAAATGATGACACTACAAATATATTAAAAACAAGTAATTTACCTGAAGAAATATTTGTATCTTATATAACAGTAAAGGACTAGTAATAATACTAAGGTATAAATAACCTTCAATAAAAATAAACAAATAGACTTCTAGAGCAAAGTAAAAAACAGATAATTCACAGAAGATGATATGCAAATAGCCAATATATATTTTAAAAAATAGATGCAACACAAGAATTAACTTGTTAGGACAAAATTTAACACCCATTTATGATTTAAAAAAAAAAAAAACTCTCCAGAAAGTGGGCACAGAGGGAACTATATCAACATAAGAAAGTCATATATAACAAACCCACAGCAATTCATTCTCAATCATGAAAAACTGAAAACATTTCCTCTACGATCAGGAAGAAGACAAGGATGTACACTCTCACCACTATTATTCAGCATAGTTTTGGAAGCAATGAGACAAGAGAAAGTGATAAAAGGAATCCAAACTGGAAAAGAAGGAAAACTGTCACCGTTTGCAGATGACATGATACTATACATGGATAATCCTAAAAATGCTACCAGAAAACTACTAGAAATTAATAAATTTGGTAAAGTCACAGGATATGAAATTAACACACAGAAATCTCTTGCATTTCTATACACTAACAATGAAAGGTCAGAAAGAGAAATCAAAGAAAAATTCTATTTACCACTGCCACAGAAAGAATAAAATACTATGAATAAATCTACCAAAGGAGGCAAAAAGACTTGTACTCAGAAAACTATAAGATATTGATAAAAGAAATCAAAGATAACACAGAGAGATATACCATGTTATTGGACTGGAAGAAATCAGTATTGTCAACATGATTATATTTTCCAAAGCCATCTATAGATTCAGTGACATCCCTATCAAATTACCAATGGCATTTTCCACAGAATTAGAACAGAAAATTTTACAACTTGTATGGAAACACAAAAGACCCCACAGCCAAAGCAATCTTGAAAAGGAAAAAGAGTTGAAGGAGTCAGGATCCCTGACATCAGACTATACTGCCGAGATATGGTAATAAAGTGTATGAAACTGGCACAAAAACAAAAATATAGATTAATAGAACAGGATAGAAAGTTCAGAGATAAGGCCACTCACCTATTATCATGTAATTCATGACAAAGAAGGCAAGAATATACAATATGGAAAAGAAAGTATCTTCAATAAATTGTGCTGGGAAAACCGAACAGCTACATGTAAAAGAATAAAATTAGAACACTCCCTAACACTATATACAAAAATAAACTCAAAATTGATTAAAGATATAAATGTAAAGCCAGGTACTATGAAACTCTAGAGGAAAACACAGGCAGAACACACTTTGATATAAATTGCAGCAAGATCTTTTTGGGTCTACCTCTTAGAGTAATGGAAATAAAAACAAAAATAAATAAATGGGATCTAATTAAATGTAAAAGTTTTACATAGCAAAGGAAACCATAAACAAAACAAAAAGACAATACACAGAATGGGAAGAAATATTTGCAAACAAAGCAACTGACACAGATTAAATGCCAGAATATGTATATAAAAAACAGCTCATGCAGCTCAGTATTAAAAACAAACAAACAAAAAAACCCCAACCCAATCAGAAAATGGATAAAGATCTAAACAGACGTTTCTCCAAAGATGACATGTAGATGGCAAAAAAGCACATGAAAAGATGCTTAATATCGCTAATTATTAGAGAAATGCAAATCAGAACTATAATGAGGTATCTCCTGACACTGGTCAGAATGGCCATTATTTAAAAATCTACAAACAATAAATGTTGGAGAGGGTATAGAGAACAGGGAAGACCCCCTACATTGTTAATGGGAATGTTAATTGGTACAGCCAATATGGAGACCAGTATGGAGGTTCCTTAAACTAAAAATAAAGCTACCATATGACTAATCCCACACTTGGGCATATACCCAGAGAAAACCGTAATTTGAAAAGGGACATGCACCGCAATTCACAGTGGCACCATTTACAACAGTCAGGACGTGGAAGCAACCTAAATGTCCATCACAGAGGAATGAATAAAGAAGATGTAGTATATATATATACACACACACACAACGGAACATCACTCAGCCATAAAAAGAACAAAATAATGGCATTTGCAGCAACATGGACGGACCCAGAGATTGTCAGATTGAATGAAGTAAGTCAGACAGAGAAAAATGCATATCCTGTGGTGTCACTTATATGTGGAATTTAAAATATGACACAAATTAACTTATTAATATTTACAGAACAGAAATACACTAATTGACATAGAAAACAGACTTATGGTTACCAAAGGGGAAAGGGGGAGGGATAAATTAGTTTAATATTAGTAGGTACACACTACTATATATAAAATAAACAAGGACCTACTGAGTAGCACAAGGACTATATTTGATATTTTTAATAGCCTATAATGAAAAAGAATCTGAAAAAAATATCTATATATACACATACACCTGAATCACTCTGCTATACACTTGAAACTAACACAACAGTGTAAAACAACTGTAATTCATGTATATGTTGGAATATTACTCAGTCATTAAAATGAAAGAAATAATGCCATTGCAGCAACATGGTTGGATTGTCATACTGAGTGAAGTAAGTCAGACAGAGAAAGAGAAATATCGTACAGCCCTTATATGCAAATCTAAAAAAGAAATGATATGAATAAATATTTACAAAACAGAAACAGACTCACAGACTTAGAGAATGAACTTATGGTTACCAAGGGGAAGGGTGGAGAGAAAGGATAGTTAGAGAGTTTGAGATGGACCTGTACACACTGCTAGATTTAAAATGGATAACCAACAAGGACCTAATGTATGGCACATGGAACTCCGCTCAGTGTTATGTGGCAGCCTGGAGGGTAGGGGAGTTTGGGGGAGAATGTTTACATGTATATGTGTGACTGAATTCTTTTGCCGTCCACCTCAAACTTTCACAACATTGTTAATCAGCTCTACTCCAATGTAAAATAAAAGTTAAAAAGCAAACAAAAACACAAACAAAACTATATTTCAATTAAAAAAAAAAAAAAAAAACATTGTTCTGAAGATATCATGATCCTCTGGACTAAATTATGTCCAAAGCTAGTGTACTTCTGGGCTTTTCTGTTAGGTGAGGTGATGAATTTTCTTGATTGAAAAAAAAAAAAGAAATTAAAAAATCTGAGTATGCCTCTAACAAGTAAAGCCCAGGCCCAGATGGCATCACTGGTGAATCTATCAAATATTGGAAGATTTAATGATGATTCTTCATAAACATTTTCAAAACAGAGAAAATGATAGAATACATCTTAACCCATTCTATGAGGTCAGCATTATCCCAGTTTCAAATCAGTCTTTAATTTCAAAGACATCACAAGTTAGAGAGATATTTGTCTAATTTTCTTAGGAATTAGTTGCAAAAATCCTCAATGAAATACTAGCAAACTGAATCTAGCAAAATACATAGAGGATTATAAATCATGATCAAACGACACTAATCTCAGGAATGCAGGGTATAACATTTACACCCAAAGGAAAAAACCAATGTAATATGCCCTATTAAGATAATAAAGAACAACACCCATGTAATCATCTCAATAGATGACATAGAAAAAATATTTGGTAAAACACATAGTTTTCACTACAAAACATTTGCATTATAAGTAGAAAAGCACTTCTTCAATGTAATAAAGAGCATCTACAAAAAAATTCCACAAACAAGATATTTAAGAAAAAGACAAGGGTGTTTGATTGCACCCCTTACCTTCAAATATTTTGTTGCTTAGTCACTAAGTCATGACTGAGTCTTTTGTGACTTCATGGACTGTAGCCCATCAGGCTCCTCTTTCCATGAGATTTCTAAGGCAAGAATACTGAGGCGGGTTGCCATTTCTTTCTCCAGGGGATCTTCCCAGCCCAGGAATGAAACCCATGTCTCCTGCATTGGCAGGCTGAATCTTTACCACTGAGCTACCTGGGAAGCCCTAAAATATTTTAGTTAGAGCAATTAAAGTAAAGTGAAGTCTCTCAGTCATGTCCGACTCTGCAACCCCATGGACTGCAGCCTACCAGGCTCTGAGGAGCCTCTCAGTCCATGGAATTTTCCAGGCAAGAGTACTGGAGTGGGTTGCTATTTCCTTCTCCAGGGGATCTTCCCAACCCAGGGATGGAACCTGAGTTTCCTGCACTGCAGGCAGACGCTTTACCATCTGAGCCACCAGGGAAGCAATTAGGTAAGACCAAAATCCAGATTGGAAATGGAACTAGCAAAGTTATCATTTGCAGATAATATCATTTGGTATATAGAAAATTCTAGGTCTCTAAGTCACTAAAAATCTTTCAGAACTAATATATTCAGCAAGTTTTTTTTAAAAAGTCGACATACAAAAATCAGTTATATTTCTAGACACTCGCAATAAAAATCTGAAAATTAAATTGAGAAGACTATCCATTTACAATAGACTCAAAAAATAATAAAGTATTTAGGAATTAATTTAATAAAACAGGTACAAAACATATTCTGAAAACTGAAAAAACATTATTAAAAGAAAGTTAAGTTCTGTATAGAGATTAAAGATCTCAGCTTCATAGACTAGAAGGCAATGTTTTTCAGATGGCACATTCCCCAGATCTTTTGATCTACGGAGTTAACACAATCCTTGTCTAAACCCCAGCTGACTTCTTTACAAAAATTGGTAAGTTGATCCTAAAATTCATATGGACGAATCATCCAAAACAATCTTGGAGAAACAAACAAAGTTGAGAAGAAAAAGGAGAAGATGGCCATGTAGGAAGATTCTGAACTCACCTCCTCCCACAGACACACCAGACCTACAGCTACATATGGATTATTTTCCTCTGAAAAAGACCTGAAAACTAGATGAACTGCTTTTCACAAGAATAAAAGGACCACACTGAGATGGGTGGGAGAGATACAATGTTGGATTAAGCAATGTGCAAACATACAAATAAATGTGCAAACAAATACGGGTAAATTGCACTTAGTCAAAATTAAAAATTTTCTTAGGTCAAAGAACACTGTGCAAGAGGTGAAAATACAACCTAATACCCACAGACCAGGGAAAATATCTGCAAATCCTGTATACGATAAGGGATTTGTATCTGGAATATAAAGATCTCTTAATAGTAAGGAAACAACCAAATTTTAAAATAGGCAAAGGTCAAAATAGACATTTTTCAAAAAGATAGGCACATGATCAATAAGCAACTGAAAATATACTTAACTTCATTATTCATGATATTAATACAAATAAAAACCACAATGAGATACTACTTCTTATCTACTAGAATGACTATAATCAGAATGACAGATAGTAACAAGTGTTTGTGAGGATCTGAAAAATTGTAATCTGTATACACTGCTGGAAGGAATATAACATGGTACAGCATCTTTGGAAAAACAGTCTGGCAGTCTCCAAAAAGTTTAAATATAGTTACCATATGATCTAGGGTTTCCACTCTCAGGAACAAACCCAAGAGAAAAGGAGATATGTTTATGTAAAAACGTGTACATGAATGTTCATAACATTATTCACAATGACCAAAAGACAGAAATATCCCAAATGTCTATTAACTGAAGAATGGATAAACAGAATGTGGTATATCCATACCATATAGTGTCATTCATCCATAAAAAAGAATTCAGTGCTGATTTATGCCACTATGTGGAAGAATCCAGAAAACATACAAGTTAAGGAAGCCAATATGAAAAGTCACATATAGTATGATTCCATTTATATGAAATGCCCAAAATAGGCAAATCTATAGAAACAGAAAGTGGATAAATAATTGCCTAAGGTTTTCAGAGTTGGGAATAGAGAGGACTGCTTATGAATGTGGGATTTCTCTTTGAGATAAACTATTCTCAGAATGATTGTAGTGATAGTTCCATATCTCTGAGTATACCAAAAAAATGATTGTATACTATAAAGGAGAAAATTGCAAGAAAATATGAATTATAGTTCAATAAAGCTGTTTTAAAAAAGGATAAGACTGCACAATAAACCACATCTTTTACTATTTTCTTAGGTGCAACTAGTGTTAAAGCAATTTTCTACTATACTTTATGATTTGTTCAAAATATGTATTTTTTGTTTCTATATAAGACCCTATAGTTCTCATTTACCTTTTATCTTGGGTAATCTGAGTTCTGTATACATTTGATTACAAGAAGAGAAAATTAGAATAAATAACAATTATTGTCTATTATTGGGAGTTTTGCTATTCTATTGCAGAGATTACTCTGGGAAAAAATTGGTCAAGAACAAATAGGCTGAAATTTGGATATGCTACTGCTTCCAAGGACAAAGAAGTAACCATCTGTAACACACAACTTTATTTAGCAATGAAGAACTTGCTCCTAAGAGGAAAACACCTCTTGAGCTAAAGCAAATAGACCCCTCCACTAGAAGAGGGGATTTGGCCTCTCACTTGACTCCCCAGAAGTGGATTTCACAAGTCTACACGCAACCCAGAATTGAGCCACATTATCTACTCACAATAAAAAAATGTGGGCCTTAAGTACCCAATTTTTATTTCTTCATGTTGCCTGATAGAGCTCCTATTGATGAGCCAAATAATTGAGGAAAATGTGGATGACCTATGGCTGCTTCCTTGTCACAAAAAAAAAAAGAAAGAAAAAGAAAAGAAACGGTCTCCAATTATACACATTAGCCTTAATTTTGGCCTTTGGATGATCAGATAATGTTTCTACCCATGAAATGAATTCTTGTGGTGAGCCCGTGCTTTTCAGTGTCAAAAATAAAAGCTTCCAATTAACTGTCAAAAGCTTTTCCAGCATCTGGAGACAGGAGTAAATTGGAGTCTTTTATATTGGTAGCTTTTTGACATTATATTAAACAGTCTTCTAGGGTTGTCACAGTCCATTCTCCTTTGTATCTATCCCCATTGGTTTGTGTTTACCAATTGTTTTATTAAGCAATCTAATTTTTTAGCTCAATTTCTACATTTCTTACACTGGGGTGAAATCAAGGGACACTTCTGCTACTGTGTAATCTTTGCATCCTGTTTTCAAGAGAATAAGGCTGTGGCTATCTCTTGGAGTGCATGGTGATTTTTTCTTCTTCTCCCCTTAAAAGTCACTCCTACAGGGGTTATGTGCAGCAGTGGCAACCCTAGAGGGTGCTATGTAGACAACTAATCGGATATTGTAGGTTGGTGTAATCTTTTCCACAAGAAAAGGTAAATATCAGAGCTATTGATCCATGCTTATGCACTTCTCTTCAACTCTAAGAGATTTTCTTTTTAAAATAGAAAATGCTGCGTGGAAACATTTTCCATTTCTGCATACTTTCTCTACACTCAAGGATTTTCTTTGTTTTACATTTTGAAAAGGTAATCAAGTCATATAAGTGAGCTAAGGATTTTCTTTTTGCTCTTAACTCTAAAACTTGAAGAAAAGTTGGAAGCAGAGGAGCCTCTTTTTTTATTCCTTCATATGTTAATATCTGGGGCTATTTTCTCACGCAATTTCTGTTTTCTTTGCTCCTCTTTCATCAGAATGTCTGCATTTACCAAATTTAACTTGTGTTCCTTTTGGATTCATAAAAGCATATTTTTCTTTAATCAAACTCTGTTCCCTCTGGGAAGCTAAATATTATTCTAGGCTGAGTATATTCTGTATTAGAAATAATTTGTATTTATTTTTCAAAATACTTCTTAGCCTAGTTTAGAAAATCTTTACTTTCTTGGGCTTGTTCATTTGAATATTTTTTATTAGTGTAATTCAAATATGCAAATTACCAACCGTATGGACTCAAGATGAGCTGGAGTAATTGCACCTGGATAAGAGAGGGGTAATTCATCTGGAACAGATGAGTAAAGAGAAGCAGTCTAATGGCATACATTTCTTGATGACCTTCCTAACAGTCTCCAAGCACTTTTTGGCTGAAACAGATTAATAATATTTTTTCACCTGTCCTCAATCTTGTAGGGCCAAAAAGAACACTTTGGGTGTATTAACCAGTTATTTATACCAATTTATTGGGTCCTCTGGGGAGCAGAGTGGACAAGGTCATGTGTGAACAGAGGAGGTCCTTGTCTGAGGCCAAAAGTAGTCATAGGTCCAAAGATAAAGAAAAGCCCTAAGAATGTATGAGAATAATGTAGACAATACCTGAAAAGAATGGAAATTGTTCAGGAGCTGAGTGCAAGACAGGTTAGAAGAAGCAGATTAGACAACAGACCATGAAAATTTGAGCTGACAACTGTATTTGCACCCTGACCGCCCGTTCACAGTGGAAATGAGAGGGTTTGAAGGAGCACAGCAGGATCAATCCCTCTCCCAGTGAATTCTCCTCAGTCATGACATTCAGGAGAGTCCCCTCAGAGGCAGCTTGGCTCCAAAGGGTGATGCATCACCAGGTATCATGGCTTACCCTCTCATTTTGCTTAAAAAAAAAAAAAAAAAAAAAAAGCACTTTTGCCTACTTGAAGAGCCGATGTTCAAAGATTCTCACACCCTAACTCCAACTTCCACTCCTTAGTTATTTCCGTGTTGATGTTGATGAGATATTGCAGATATTGCTCCTAAATCTGCTGCATTTTAAATTCTTTGAGTTTGATTCTGTTCTCTTGCCCTGGATTTTTTTTTTTTTTTTTTTTACACTGACATTCTAACAAAAACTATGTAGGTTGAAGGTCTGTTCAGTCTTCTGTAACTCACTCTCCACACTTTCCTCCTGCCCCAAGTCCCTAGCCACTTGAGATTCAATCTCCTTTCTTCTCTAAAAGTAAAATGGAAGTGTTAATTATGGAAATGGGAAAAATTGAAATGATTTAATATGTCTAAGCTCCTCTTTGAGCCCTTTGGATGGAAATATGCAGCATTATTCTCCAGCATTTCAGATTTTGTTTCAGAAGGCTAGCTTATTTCCTACCAGTCCATATTCCTACATTCTTTTTTTTTTTTTGATGCGGACCATATTAAATTCTTTACTGAATTTGCTACAGTATTGCTTCTGTTGTTTATGTTTTTTTTTGGGGGGGGGTTGCAGCTAGGCATGTAGGATCTTAGCTTCCCAACCAGGGATCAAATCCACACTCCCTGCATTGGAAGGTGAAGTCGCAGCCACTGAACCATCAGGGAAGTTCCCTACACTATTCTTAACCCAAAGGTGCATGAAATCAGATGGGAACAAGAATCCCATCTTTCTACTTTTTTAAATATAAGGCAGCTCTTTGTGAAAACCTTCATACTTACAAATTTTAGCTATGCCAGAATGCTCCAGATACCTTTACATGGAATGGAGTTGAAAAAGATGATTTAACAGCTAAAATTTATTGGATACTTACTAAATGGGTCAAACACTACTAAGTTCTATATTCCATGGACTATCTCATTTAAACCCCAGAATGACTATTATCCTAATTTTATACATGAGAAAACTAGGGTCCTCAGAAATTAACCTGCCCAAGAGAATGAAGTAGTCCAAATCCAGGGACAAAAAATTAATTGCATAATGTATAATAAAGGGAATTAAAAGAATTAAAAGAAATGCCTATGAAAGGACATTACTAATAGTAATGGTTAAGTTACTTAATGTGCTTAAGGTTTTCACATTAGTCAACTGGTATCCTGGAAGCCTCTCTGCATAGACATTAGTGTATATCCCTTGTTTTAAGAATGTCACAATACTGGGTCAAGGTATTGGCAGGCTTCCTTCTGGATGCAGTAAATGAATGAGATCTGAAAGGCTTCCAGCAGCAGGAACACCTTCAGAGACTAGAAATTCTTTTCTGCAAGACCCATTTCCACCCCTGAATGCTCCATGCCCTGGATGTGGACCATACACTTTAAGGAATCGCAGCTGCAGTCAGGAACATCGACCTGGTTTAATGCTTTAAAATTGGAGGCCTTGCTGAAAAAGCTTATGTGATCAAGCTGCCATTACTTGATTAATCAAAAAGGGAGTTCACGTATGGCCTTAAGCACAGGGCAGGATAGAGGAAGCCCACAATATGTGCTCTTAATACCATTATTATTCATATCACCACGGGAACAGTGGTTAGGAGCGCAGACTCTGGAGCCAGCCTGGATTTTGAATCTAGTACATACTACTTATACTAGAGTGTATTTTTGGGTAAATGATTTTATATTTTTCTACCTCCATTTATCTGAAATATAGAGGTAATGATGGCATCAATTTTGTCAGATTGCTCTGAGAATAAACTACCAACTGTAGTTTATAGTTTAATAAACTTTACACTGTAGTTTATAGTTTAATAAACTATACTTGTGCTTGGCACATGTAGGCTCTCTCATAAATGTTAGTTGGTGTCATTATGATGATCATCATTATCACCATCTCTGCCCTAGGACCCAGAGGTGACAGGAAGTCACTGGGTGGGGATACATGAAGTTCCAGCAGCAAGGATGGCTATCAGTGTAAGCAAATCTCTCACCAGCCAAACCCCAGGCTTAGACACTGACCTGAGTCTCCTGTCCTTTTCCTTTGTCCTCATCCTACGGTAGACCCTCATTACTTCCTACCTGTGCTATTGCAAAATCCTCCAGACTGGTCTCCCCAGGTCCAACCACTTCCTTTTCTCAAACCAGTCACTGATATTACTTAGCAGATCAGTCTTTTTGCTTGAGGCCAGAGTTTCTATAAAGCCCTGATACCTATTGTACTAGATCACATACTATGGAGATATTAAGTGGATGTTTCCTGAGATCACGGTGTGACTTCCTTTCATAGAATGGTAAATAGTGCCAGTAATTAAAAAAAAATATAAAAGGATACTAGCAATAGTAATGGTGGGGGCATATTAGTAGCGGGAGATTCCACAGACACTTGCTTAACCCTTTCCAAAGCACTTTCACATGCTTTAGGGGGAGAGGCAATGCAGATGATAACTCTCTTTTAAAGGGAAAGCAACTAAAGGTTGATTACGGAGGTAACATGGCCTAGGTAAGACTTCATTACACATTGAGCATTGGGTCCCAAAGCCCCTGGGCTAGTTACACATTGTCTCTTTTCAGTAACTATTCAGAAAGTAGGGTCATCTTACATTTCCTGATGAATTATGCCACGTGTGATTAGAATGTTAATGTTAACAGAGATTGAACTTTCTGTGTCAAGAACTGTGCTGAGCATCCTACATGAATGATATAATTAGATTCTCTCAACAGCCAGATTTGCTTATTTTTCCAGTGAAGAAACATGAAATTTGCAGATATTAAATCACCAGCCCAGGGTAACTCGGCTATATCAAGCCAACAGAGAAAGCAGCCAGCACCTGTGCTCTCAACTACCTCTCCTCCTGCCTTCCATCCCACGGACTCTGCGTTTCTGACTGAGCCGCAAGGCAGTAACCTGAGGTCACCCGAGAGGATGATTTGAGCTTTTCCTATATCAGGTGTAACTCACACAAGAATTATGGGACAATTTAGAAATGTATCTAAATTACACTTTGCCAGTTTAAAAACTGGCTCAACTAAATTCACCTTTTCCATATTCATATTTTCCTTTCTATTTTTTCACCTGAGAGTTCCTTAATTAAAAAAATATAATTTCACTCCAAAAAACATTTTGTAAGGAGTGTTTTTGTTTTGTTTGGTAAAGCTTTTGATTTCTAACTCTTATTTAGGGGTTTGATGTCATAGCTGTGATCTAGGAGTGACTGATATCTAAGCTATCAATTTTGTCACAATAGCTATGTACTGCGATTGAACAAGGGATGGGGCGATACAGGAGGACAGAGAGAGAAGCGACTTACTCTTCATACAGGTAACGGAGTGAGTAAGGGAGGCTTCATCAAAAAGAACACACATTAGCTGGACCATAGTATATGAAACTGGAGAAGGCAATGGCACCCCACTCCAGTACTCTTGCCTGGGAAATCCCATGGACAGAGGAGCCTGGTGAGCTGCAGTCCATGGGGTCACGAAGAGTTGGACACGACTGAGCGACTTCACTTTCACTTTTCACTTTCATTCATTGGAGAAGGAAATGGCAACCCACTCCAGTGTTCTTGCCTGGAGAATCCCAGGGACGGGGGAGCCTGTGGGCTGCTGTCTATGGGGTCGCACAGGGTCGGACACGACTGAAGCGACTTAGCAGCAGCAGCAGCAGCAGCAGTATATGAACCATTCCTCAGGAGGAAAAGAAGGAAAAGCCATTCTAGGCCTAGGAAAGACTGTGTGTAAATGCAAAGACTGTAAACAGGGTGTTGGGTTGAGAGACCTGCAAGTATCTGGTAGATTGTGCTTCTGTGTAATGGCAGGAGGTGAATTTGGAAGTAGAAATAAGAGTAGGATTTGATGGAGCCTTTGTGTCATGTTGAGGGGCTTGAAACTCACCCTGTGAGGGAGAGCTACTGAAGGGTATTAAGCAAGAGAGTGACATAATTCAGTTTGACTGTTGAATGACCTTTCTATGCAGTAAATACAGATTGGACTTGGGATGGCCTATAAGGTTGCCGCACACAGGTCCCTGTTAAGGCAGTTGTCACAGAGATGTTTCGTGCTCTCATAAATAAAATTGTCATCCACCATTTTCCTTTCTGCTTTGACTGTCGGGAAGTTCAAAGCCACATTTAATCCTCACTCACATAACTGTATCAGCCCTTTGAATCAGCCTATTTTGCTGTGCCTCCATTTCATGGTGTATTAGTTTTATATTGCTGCTATAACACATTACAACCTCTTTAACAGCTTAAAACAACATAAATTTATCTCACGGTCTCCATGTATCAGAAGTCTGACACGGTCTCCCTGGGCTAAAATCAAAGTATTGCTACTTCCAAACTTGTTCAGGCTGCTGACAGAATTCAGTTCCCTGAAGTCATAGAGCTGAGGTCCCAACTTCCCTGCTAACAGAGCAAGGGGCTATTCTCAGCTTCTAGAACTTACCTGATTTCTTTGACTTGCAGTCACCTTCCTCCATTTTTCAAAGCCAGAAATGGTGATTTGTGTCTTTCTCATGCTCAGAGTTACTCTGACGTTCCCTTCTACTGCTTCTCTCTGACTCTTCTTTCCTTCTCCTCTGATTACATGGTTGCATTGAGTCCATCTGCACCAGGATCATCTCCCTGATTAAAGATCACCTGATTAGGACTACTAACTCCAGCCTCAAAGTTGCCTCACAGCATACTTAAATTAGTGTTTAATTAAATACGAGGTGATGGGAGTCTTGGAGGCACATCACTAGAATTTTGCCCACCAAAAGTAGTTTTAATTTTCAATTTCCATTTTTACAGTTTAATATTTAATATTTATATAACTGCCACACAATATTACAGTGCATGAATGTACTGTACTTTAAAGGTGTGAGGGATGCTGGAAATTTTTCATTATAAATAACATTGGGTTACACAATTTTACACCACTGGCATTTTGGATTTCTTTCTGGATATATACCTAGGTGTTGAGTTGGGGTATTATGTCAGTCTTTTTTTAAAAATTATTTCTTATATTATAAAATGTATTTGCAAACTAATAAGCTTACAAAATATGAAGTCAGAATAAACATCTAGTTATGACTACAAGTGTCTATCATTTACAACTCCACTGAAAATATGAATAAGAAATACTTCTTCAGACTTGTCTTTTCCTAGAGTATGGTACCCACTTCTGAATGCACTGTAGCCTATTATAATAAACCTCAATTTACAAAAATCAGTTAAAGGGTCATTTTTGCTGCTCATGAAATAGTTCCTGCTCTGTTTACAGACATATCATATGAATGTGCTTCTCTGCTGCCTTGATGCAGTTGTGCTATTTGCTTTGTCCAAGGTAATGCAGCTGAACATGTGTGTGTCACCTATCAGTGAAAGTCTAAGGGCCAGTATGTGGTTAGTCATACATCCTTTCTCTATGCCTTTGAGCCTGGCAATGTTCCAGCGTGTGGTTACTCTACTAATTTAGATTCTGGAGTTAAAATGAGGCAGAGCAGACCTGCCAGTATAGATACAATGTGAATAAGAAACGAATTGTCTTCCTTAAATGATTTAAGATTTTAGGATTGTTTGTTACATAGCATAATCTCTCCCATCTTAAGTAGATTGGATACAGATCCTAACCAAAGGAAATTGGTACAGAGAAGTCAATTTCTGCTATAACAAAAATGTAGCATTGATTGGACACTGTGGTGAGGGTACTGTCTATGGTACTGGAAGGATGGTGACCCATGTTGTGGGGCAACAGAGTATTTGGTAAAATGTCATGTGCTCTAATTCAGAAGGCATGCTGCTGCTGCTGCTGCTGCTAAGTTGCTTCAGCCGTGTCCAACTCTGTGAGACCCCATAGACAGCAGCCCACCAGGCTCCCCAATCCCTGGGATTCTCCAGGCAAGAACACTGGAGTGGGTTGCCATTTCCTTCTCCAATGCATGAAAGTGAAAAGTAAAAGTGAAATCACTCAGTCGTGTCCGACTCTTCGTGACCCCATGGACTGCAGCCCACCAGGCTCCTCCGTCCATGGGATTTTCCAGGCAAGAGTACTGGAGTGGGGTGCCACTGCCTTCTCCGTTGGAAGGCATACTATACATCTAATAAGCTTGGAGAACTAGGAGAGCAGGTTGGAAAACAAAGTATTAGTAACATATTGACTGATATTGGTTCCATATGACAAAGTATTTTAGTGCAGAGAAGCAGAGGAAAGAACTAGTTGGTTTACAAGTCATAATAAAAAGAAAATTCACAAATTCAGGGGCATGTAGTGTGAGAAGAAATGACCACTTCTCACACTTAAACATTAACATATTTAATTGAGAAATTTTTTTTAGCAACAAAGGCTGATTAAAACTCAGCCTTACAGCTAATACTAAATTAAGGATATAGTAACTGTTAAAAGCTAGTGTTGAAAGCTCTAAACAAACTCAAGATGTGTATTAGTTTCCTGTTGTTCCTGTAACACATAATCACAAACTTGTTGGCTTTAAAGAATGTATATTTACTATTAAAGTTCTGATAGTCTTAACTGGGCTGAAATCCAGGTTTTTCTAGAGGCTCTAGGAGGTAATCCATTTTCTTGCCTTTCTAGCTTCTAGGCTGCCCACATTTCTTGGTTCCTGGCCTCCTTTCATTTCCAAAGTCAGGAATGGCCAAAGCTTTCTCATATTGCATCATTCTAACTCCTACATTGACTTCTGCCTCTCACTTCTGCTTTTAAGGACTTTTGTGATTATGTTGGACCCACTTGAATGATTTAGGATTCTCTCCTTGTTTTAAAATCAGCTGATTCACAAATTTAATTCATCTTCAATGTTAATTCCCCTTTACAACACGATATATCATATTCACAAGTCTAGGGATTAAAGCGTGGACATCTTTTGGGGACCATTATTATACACACACTGGGACCTAGAAAATTCTTTAAAATGGCAAAATTGCATAGGGAAAACAGATGAAAAGTGTGGTTCTGGACATCTGATAGACACAAGATACCCACGTTAAAATCGAGAGAGTAAGGGCAAGAGAGAAACAAAAGGAGGCATGGGAGTGAGGAAGAACAGACACAGAATGTGCATGCGTGCCCAGTCATGTTTGACTCTCTGTGACCCCATGGACTGTAGCTTGGCAGGCTCCTCTGTCCATGGAATTACCCAGGCAAGAATACTGGAGTGTGTTGCCATTTCCTTCTCCAAAAGACACTGAACAAATAAGAGTATTTATCTAGAAAGGAACTGTCATGCATTTTTGGTACATGAAACTGACTGAAATCAAAGAGACAGAAATCCAGTGAAGTTTCTGAGTGAGTTATATTGCCAAAAGAATCAGCCTGAACTAAAAGAAAATGTGATAGTTTATGACTTAAAATAACCCTGAAGTTTCAACCATTATTGGATCAGATGTAAGGTAAGAAGTCTGCCTAACCCCCAAGGGGGAGGTATATTCCCTGACACCCACTTCAAATGTAGCCAAGGAAAATCATAGAAAGGGAGACTCTCCCAGAGGATAGAGTCAAAGACCATGGAGATAATGAGTCAAGGAGCCCTTCTTGCTCCACGAGAGGAGATCTTGATAATATCCACCCAGCAAGGATTCTGATATACCAGTGATGGGTATGCCTTCCATTGGTATCCTTTAATAAGAATATTTGTTGAAATTATTCAAGCCCTTTTTTACCACCATCTATTGGGGATAGGCGACTGAGCGACTTCACTTTCACTTTTCACTTTCATGCGTTGGAGAAGGAAATGACAACCACTCCAGTGTTCTTGCCTGGAGAATCCCAGGGACAGGGGAGCCTGGTGGGCTGCCGTCTCTGGGGTCATACAGAGTTGGACATGACTGAAGTGACTTAGCAGCAGCATTGGGTGTAGGGAGGTGGGTGAATGAGGAGGCTGATGATTTGTTTTTTTAACTTACATGTCTCTGGATCATCAGGAACCATATCTAGATCTGATGCAAATGTCTTGCTTCATTTCTGATACAAGATTTCCAGAGATTCTGGACTTTGCGCTTGATGTTATTATGACTGAACAGAATTGGAGTTGTCTCTCTTAGGCATTAGAGAGAAAGAATGTATTTTACCTGGGGAAGAAGGAGACAGGGACACAAATTTAATAATCAAAAGGGAAGACTGTGACAGTCACTAGTGTTGCCCATTCGCCTTTCCTTCCACCCATACAGAAGACTATCTTAGCCATTTTTGGTTGGGTAGGACAATGAGAGGAGGTCTGGACATGGGTCCAACATTTCCAAGCCAGAACTCATATTAATAACTGCTGGTGTGAGATGCTCCTGAGTTCTCTCTCTGCCATTAGAATGATCTTAGAAGCATGTGTGAAGATGACGCTCCCATCAGCTTTCCAGGGCTTCCTGACCAATGCACTTTGGACAAATGTTTGAGGAATAAATATGTTTGTTATGACTGGGGAGTTACCATAGCATAAACCAGTCTGTTCTAACTGATACAGAAAACAGGGACTTTTTTTTTCACTTGTAAAGGTTTATTCTTAGTTTTCCTTAAATGCTCCCTAAGATATTTAATAAGAATTCATGTACAGGCCTTATGCTTACACATGATCTAAGGAACACCTATTGGAGAAAGTAAACTGTGTCTTTGTTGCTGCCTTCACTTATATAAGTTTCAATAAGTTTTCATAAATATTTAACAGTGAGACAGAAGTAAAGAATTTGTAAGAAAATTCAGACTCATTATATCTGGGGTAATCCTTCCCTTCATTGCAACAGTCAGGCAAGGATTTATTGAACATTAATTATTGGCTCTATTTAATTCTGAAAAGGGAGTTTAAGGCTTGGGTCTGCCAATTAAGCACTTCTTAAAGGTTGGGATAGGAGAGATGGAAAACCAACCCCATCAAGCAGTTCCAGGGTTGGGTCACAAGGGTCATCACTTAATTATGCTATATACAGAAGGAAAAAAATCACAAATTACCCCAAATCACAGAAACTGAGTCTATTAACAGACCCAATATGGTGAGGCTAATGTCCAAGATAGGGAGAAAAGTTATAAAACTTAATCAACTGAACAACTGCAGATAAAAAATATGGAGCAGATATAGCAAAAAGATGAGAGGGTACAAGATTCCTGTCATGAACAGAGCTGGGGCAATTGGCCTATTATTGGGTGCTAAGCACCTCATCCAGAAATGGGCTGGTTCAGGTTATATACACACAGTGTTTCAGACACAGTGTCCAAGCTTAGGATGTCATTGAAATAACTATGCTGCTGCTGCTGCTGCTGCTAAGTCGCTTCAGTTGTGTCTGACTCTGTGCGACCCCATAGATGGCAGCCCACCAGGCTCCTCCGTCCCTGGGATTCTCCAGGCAAGAATACTGGAGTGGGTACAGATAAATTTCTGCAGTGTTGTTTAAGATTGTCACATAACATTCTGAAGACTTCTATGATTTCACTAGAAAAGACTGGTATTCGTGCAAAATAAGAAATTAACTATAGAGAAACTGAAAGAAGTAGAGGATTGGCAAAAAGAGGAAGGGAAAAGGAGGAGAAGAGGAAGAGGAGCAAAAGAGAAAGAAGGGGATATGGAAGGGGAAAAGAAATGAGTGTTACAAATACTATGAAAAGAAAAGGCTTCATTTGTCCTGGAGAATTTGAGGACCACAATAGGCTATGGTTTTTCCAGTGATCATGTATGGATGTGAGAGTTGGACTGTGAAGAAGGCTGAGCGCAGAAGAATTGATGCTTTTGAACTGTGGTGTTGGAGAAGACTCTTGAGAGTACCTTGGACTGCAAGGAGATGCAACCAGTCCATTCTGAAGGGGATCAGCCCTGGGATTTCTTTGGAAGGAATGATGCTAAAGCTGAAACTCCAGTACTTTGGCCACCTCATGCGAAGAGTTGACTCATTGGAAAAGACTCTGATGCTGGGCGGGACTGGGGGCAGGAGGAGAAGGGGACGACAGAGGATGAGATGGCTGGATGGCATCACTGACTCGATGGACTTGAGTCTGAGTGAACTCCAGGAGTTGGTGGTGGACAGAGAGGCCTGGAGTGTTGCGATTCATGGGGTCACAAAGAGTCAGACACGACTGAGTGACTGAACTGAACTGAACTGATAGGCTACTGGGAGAGCCAAGGGAAAGGACCCAGAAAGGACTGAGGCAACTGGAAATACAAGGGTCAGGTTTGTTGGTGATGCAGGCAGCGAGGTCTGGCCTAGGAATGGAATAACTGTATGTGGTTGCATCAGTGGGCTTCCCAGGTGGCGCAGTGGTAAAGACTCCGTCTGCCAGTGTAGGAGATGCAAGAGACACAGGTTCGATCCCTGGGTTGGGAAGATACCCTGGAGGAGGATAGAGCAACTCACTCCAGTATTCTTGCCTGGAAAATCCCATGGACAGAGGAGTCTGGCAGGTTACAGTCCATAGGGTCACAAAGAGTCAGATGACTGAGCACACACACCTAACATAACCTAATCCAGAGCAGAGAAATCTCAGTGAAAAACCTACTAGCTGAGCCAGTACCCAATTTGCTTTTTGGTTCCTATTTTTTCACAGCCAGTAAAATCTCTGGGTGCTCCCCAGCAGTCAGGCACCCCTCCCCATGGATGGGAGGAAGTTTATTACATTTGACACAAAAAGTGAACAAAGTGTTCTGAAGAAATCCTAAGAAAGGATGTTTAGTCCTTTCCAAAGGTGCCAAATCAATATCCCCTTGAGAAAGCAGGCTAAATTTAAAAAAATAAAACCAATTCATTTTATGCTTATTCTGGGGAAGAATTTGAAAGAATGTCTTGCTTTCCAGTCAACAGTTTGCCTTATCACTGAAGAATATAGCAGTCTTAGGACTACACCTGAGGATTTATTTGAAAGTTGTCATAAAATATTTCATTCCAAACCAATACTATTTGAATAAAATTCATTCGAATTCAAAAACTGAAGACATGCAAACACAAAGTTAGCATTCCTTTAACATTTTCAAATAAAAGTATATAGCAACTGCTTTAATCTAACAAAGCCAGTCAAAATGTTGGTGATATTGCTTTCAGCTGTTTTCTAGCAGCATCTCTCATTTGAAATATTTTTCTCAGTTAATTTTTTCTGTTTAATAAAAGATTTTAGCATTAAAAGCCTTCAAGTTGTGAAGACATGTCTTTGGGACCATGAAGCTAATATTAAACTTCTCCTAATGACTTCACAAATCTTCAAAAAAGCAGCCACATTTTGTCGTGATTGCATTCTCACTTGCCCTATGTTCATTTTTACTTGATTTAGTTTGTGCAGTAACAGAAGAAATGAAGTCAAAAGATATGCCAATTGGGGAACTACATATGCATACAGATATGCATATCTGGGAACTACATTTATCATTATGAGCTTCAGTGTAACAGAGAGCAAACCTGACTCCATATTGGATCTTTTCCTGTGCTTAGTCATGCTGGCTTTACACCTTTGTTAAAGAATGCTGCCTATAGCCTGAAATATACATGATAGCCCACTCTTAAGGGTATAACACTTTTCCATTCACAGAGATAAAATGTTGCAGAACAGACAATAACAATTGTCTTATTGGAGGTTTATAGGAACATTTTGACTAGACCTACCTGGACAGCTTCAAGAACAAAGGATTCCTGCACTAAGAAGTTTGCAAAAACCAGACACTCCCCCTCTTTTAGTATGCTGCTGCTGCTGCTAAGTCACTTCAGTCGTGTCCAACTCTGTGCGACCCCATAGACGGCAACCCACCAGGCTCCCCCGTCCCTGGGATTCTCCAGGCAAGAACACTGGAGTGGGTTGCCATTTCCTTCTCCAATGAATGAAAGTGAAAAGTGAAAGTGAAGTCACCAGTTGCGTCCAACTCTCAGTGACCCCATGGACTGCAGCCCACCAGGCTCCTCCATCCATGGATTGTCCAGGCAAGAGTACTGGAGTGGGGAGCCATTGCCTTCTCCACTCCTTTAGTATAGAAGAAGCTAAAATTGTAACTTCAGTAAGATGGTTCTTTGGGACACTACTCCACCATCTTGTCTGAATAAATTTGCTATTTCTTGGCCCAACACCTTGTCCCTCAATGTATCGGCTTGACATGTGATAAGTAGTATAAACTTGGATTCAGTAACATCAATTCTTCATCAGCAAAAGAGGTATAATAATACCACTTCAGGGCAAATAGAAGGAGAAAAGTGGAAGCAGTGACAGATTTTATTTTCTTTGGGCTCCAACATATTTATTGGAAGGACTGTTGCTGAAGCTGAAGTTCCAATACTTTGGCCACCTGATGCAAAAAGCCAACTCATTGAGAAAACCCTGATGCTGGGAAAGATAGAAGGCAAAAAGAGAAGAGGGAAGCAGAGGATGATGTGGCTAGGTAGTATGACTGACTCAATGGACATGGATCTGAGCCAACTCTGGGAGATAGTGAAGGACAGAGAAGACTGGAGTGCTGCAGTCCATGGGGTCACATAGAGTCGGACTGGATTAGCAAATGAACAACAATACCAGTTCTGTCCCCTTCACTGAATTGTTTAGGAAACACAGTTGTTGCTGTTGTTCAGGAAGCACAGTTAATATAACAAATTCAAATGGTTCAAAAAGAGAAAAATATAATGGAAATTTAAGGCAGGTATTATTGGTGGTACTATGATTTCTCTTTTTAAGTATAATTTATATAGTAAACTGCAACACAAGGGGTCATAAAAGATCTATTGTACATTCAGGCAAGTTTATGTATGTGACTGAGAAGCCTATGAGGCAGGCATCATAGAGGGCTTACAGCTGTGCATAGAACTAAGACCTTTATGTGTTAATTGCTCAGTTGTATCCAACTCTTTGAGACTCCATGGACTGTAGCCTGCTAGGCTCCTCTGCCCATGAAATTCTCCAGGCAAGAATACTGGAGTGGGTAGCCATTTCCTTCTCCAGGGGATCTTTCTGATCCAGGGATCAAACTCAGGTCTCTCTCATTGCAGGCAGATTCTTTACCATCTGAGCCACCAGAGAAGCCCTTTAAGACATTAAGAAACTCAGTTATGCATAACCACTGAGGCAAGAGAGGGTGGCCAGTGATGAAAAAGCTAATTTGGTGTCCTTTACAAGGGAGAAAGTAGGAAAAACTGCTTTAATCATCTATGAAGGCTTCTCAGACATCAATGTATCTCTTATTACTTGAGATTCACATTAAGATACATACTCTGATTTGGCAGGACTGAGGCAGAGCCTGAGAATCTGCATTTCTAAAAAGTTCTCAGATGATGCCTATCCCGCTGCTCCACAAACTACATTTTCAGTGGCAAAGATCTATTCTAGACTATTGTTAAATCCTGGTGAAAATTTCCTATTCTTAAAGGAAATTTTATTTATTCTTTATTTATATTTATGAGATGGCTGGGTGGCATCACTGACTCGATGGATGTGAGTTTGAGTGAACTCCGGGAGCTGGTGATGGACAGGGAGGCCTGGTGTGCTGCAATCCATGGGGTCGCAGAGAGTCAGACACAACTGAGCGACTGAATTGAACTGAACTGATTCTTAAAGGAAATTTTCACCAGGATCCTAAAGATGAAGCTAGAAGATTAAAACTTTCACTGGTCAGTTTAAAGAACTGAGAGCACAGTTTAAGACTACATTTCTGTAACATGTTAAGAGTGGGTGAAACATTCTCTGCCGTGGCGCAGAAATAGAGGATTCTGGAGGAGAATAAAGTGTTGACTTGCTAATTCCAGAAAGGTTTGACATTGATTTATACCTGGTGTCAAACCAGGTTATGACAAGTGGAAATTGCTTGTATTGTCAGGGCAAATTATGACCACTCTGTGAGGTTGAAGCAGTGGATTGTCATGGCCAATCAAGAAAAGTGAGACTTTCTAGTGATACCTTGAGGCCCATTTTCTAAGAAAACAGAAGGTATTTGAAGGCTGAGGCAGGAAAGGATTAGTATGTTCAAAAACCAAAGCAAACCCAATGTGATTAAATACCCAATAATATAAGCCAAGTGTATCACAATAGAGGATATACAGGTTTATTCATTTGCTCTAGGCTGAGGTTCCAATGATACTGATGAAAGACACTGAATGAGAAAGTTTCTTGGTATTATTGTGAGTCTGGTGGTCTCAGGCTGAATGTCATTTGGGGGAAATGTGGGTCATGCGATCATGTATATATTGTTGTTTACAAATATCTTTCATATCAACATCCTTACTGTAAGAGAATGACATCCCTGAAATGGTCATTGGAAATAAAAGATTCCCCAAACCACTCTACTTTTGTGGGCAGGTACACTCTCTCCTGTTTCCTTAGTGTAGGTGAAGCTAGAGAGTCAAGTGGGGCACAATTTTCAAATATAAAAATCTTGCATGAGTAGATAAAATAATGTTAATATGTAGCAAGTAGAATATTCAGATGATGAGCCTGATATAGAATTTCAGCATTCTTGTAGCAGGAAACAGCTGAGAGAGCAAGGAGAGAGAAGACAAAGAGGGAGAGAGTGAGAAGGAGGGAAGGAGGGAGGGGGAAAGAGAGAGAAAAAGCAAGAGAGAAACAGATAGAGACAGAGAGAGAGACAGATAGAGGTGAAGAATTCAGATGACCAAAAAAATCTAAAACAGTAAGCCACAAGAGGTGATCAACATAGGTGCTTTCCTGTTACATACTTCACCTTCCCATATGGGATATTCTGTGCTAAAGAAAATGCTCTCCTTTCTGTTCCTTTGTATGCATATACACCAAATTGCTAGATCACTGAAAAGATGTGGAGTTATATCTTGTGCACAGGAAATTACACAAAAATCTATCTCAGTCTGGTAGTAAATTTTACTAATGAATATGTCCTATACAAGAGCATTATTTATTCTTTTAACCAATATTTATTGACTTCTATGTATTCAGTACTATGCTAGGCACAGGAGTTGCCAGAGTGGATATTAAAGACATGCCTGACATCGTGAAGATTATAATACAGCAGATATGGTGGGGGGGAAGAAAATAAATTCTAATGTAATATTATATAAGCTATTATGGAAAAAAAATGACCTGAGCTAGTAGCAGAAGAAAGGTCTTTAGACATGGTGGTCAGAAAAGTTCTCTCTGAGGAGGTAACGGTGACAGAGGACAGGCTACAGAAGGAGAACAAGGAGAATTTTCTTAGAAAACAGAAGGTATTTGAAGCTTGAAGCAGGAAAGAGATTTGTATGTTCACAAACCAAAGCAAAGCTAATGTGGTTAGAGATGCCCAATAATATATGCCAGGTGTATCACAATAGAAGACAGAAAGTTTATTCATTTGCTCTTTAATTCATTAAATACTTATTAACCACCAAGTCCACAACTACTCTATTAGAATAAGACAAACCCCCATTCAACTTATGTTCGAGTTGGGGAGATAACCACTCATTATGTGTCATCATAAGTTGATATGGAAGAAGTACTAGAAGTCATTGGAACATACTGGGGTTGGGGGAGATGCTTTTCAGGATACTGCTTTTAGCATCATTATCCTCATAGTATGGACTTTCTTGATGGCTCAGACAGTAAAGAATCTGTCTGCAATGCAAGAGACCCAGGTTCGATCTCTGGGTTGGAAAGATCCTCTGGAGAAGGGAATAGCTACCCACTCCAGTACTCTTGCCTGGAGAATTCCATGGACAGAGGACCCTGGTAGGCTACAGTCCATGAGGTTGCAAAGAGTCGGACACAACTGAGCGACTAAGACACACACACACACACACACACGTACATCTTCACAGTATACAATTTTCTTGTAGGAAAACAGTTATATTACCTTAAAACAATATATACACCAAAACATTAGATATTTCAAATCATTCAAAAGGTTGAAATATGTGCTCCTCACATGTAATATTTCTACTCCAACTGAGAATATGTATAAAAAGTTTAAAGGAAACTTTTAAGGAAAAGAAAAAGTTTTAAACTTTTAAGTTGTATTGACTGATTCTTAAATTGTGCTCAGCATGAGATCTAGAAATGTCAGCTATTATTTTTTAATTCCTCTGTCATCTCATAGCTGACCCATTCATTGCACAGTTTACATTTTATATGCAAATTATCCTTTCTGCATCAATTGATTACAAGACTATTGAGGGCTAGGATTCAATATTTTCACCTTCCAAATGACTTAAGACAATGCTTTGAATAAAATAAGGCCCAAATAATTTGATTCATTCAGCTTTACATACTATTTCAAAATATCTCATCTTGATAGAACAAATGTGTGATTAACATGAAAGAAATTTTACTACTTTTCAAGTTTGCGTTTCAGACCCTGGCTGGTTTCAGAGAGAAAAGTGACCCCTTTACCACACACCAGCTCTTTCCCAGAGCCTCGGGAGGAATGAAAGCCAAAGAGTAAAGCTTATTTCACCAGAATCTGATACTAAATTTCACTTCTTTCCATCAACAATAAATTCAGTCATTTCATGATAATACAATTAAATAAAGGTTCTTCAACACCACTTGGCACATAACTTATATGATTCCTTATATCAAATCATAACTTATTTGATTTGATTAAAAATCAAATCCATACACAGAGAATCTTTTGAGGCAAATCTATTGGGTTGGCCAAAAATTCATTCAAGGATTTTCCATAAGATGTTATAGAAAAACCCAAACAGACTTTCTGGCCAACCCAAAATTTTGAGAAGATATTTTGATTATTAATAATTTTATCACATAATTTCACTCTTGTCTCTGATGATTTTCTTAAAGATTCTGAGGCCAGGGATGATTTTTGTTTTCCTCTAAACTTTGGTCAGAGTAATTCATACATACATGAAGGCAGGAATATCTCTGTATTATTATTATTATAAGCAGCATGAACACTCAGTTTGGACACTGGTCTGAATAAGAAAAATAATATCCTCATCTTTTGAATTTACATTTTTACTAAATATTGTAACTTTCTGCTCAAGAAATTGCATCTTAAAATTTCCATGTAGCCACAGGCAAATCCCTCAGCAAGGTTAAAATGTCTTACATTTCAGCAGAAATTTATTTTTTAAAAGGACGAAATGCACATGTAAATTGGGGACACCACATATAGACTCTGCTTTTTTAGGACATCAAAGTGAACAACGTTTGGCAAATATTCTGGCATTTTGATACCACTTGTTTGAACTTTGCCGTATTTTAAAATGGTCTTAAGTTCCAAATTTGTCAGTACCATTTCCCAAGATAATATATACAAAATCTTCAAATCTAGACTTTTAAAGATGTCCACACTTCCACAATTGCTGCCGAAACTGTGATGATGGTAAATAAAAGGGCTGCGTGATGGTTGTCCTCTCCTCCTCCAGCTATTTGAGTTTGCAAAGCCTATTGTTGTGCTCAGGGCTAGCAAGTTTAATTTCTCAACTGAGGCAGTCTCAGGTCAGTAGTCATGCTCCAATTGGAGCAGCAATCACTTTGAAAGCATCCTGGCTCAGCAACTAGCTCATGCTCCAAAAAGAACTTCAAAATTAACACCTTAGCTCCAGCCCTGGAGTCATCTGAAAAAATGTTATTGGACCCCATTCATTCTTTCCATAAATATTTATTGAGCATCTACTATGTGCCAGAGAGTATATATAGAACACACAGATGAAAACTGATGATCCCTTCCCCCAAGAGGCATGCACTTCAGTGGGAAAAAAAAGATCTATTAATTACTTATTTTATCAATTTAAGAAGTGTTTATTAAGCACCTATTATTTACCAGGCTTGATTTTAGATCCTGAAAATATAGCAGAGAATAAGACTATCAAAGCCTCTGTCTCAGGAAGTTTACTCATGAATCAAGGTGGACATAGATGGTAAACAAATAAATGAACCAGAAACTCAGATGTATGAAAAGTGCCATGAGGAAAATAAGAAAGAAGGATGTGATGGTGGATGTGGATGGAGTTGCCACTTTAGGATAGAAAAGGGAGGACATCTCTGAGTCAGTGAAAACTGAGCTGATACCCTCTGAAGAATGAAGTCAGTCTAAAATCCTAGGGTAGCAAGTTCTTTGAAACAAGAGGGTAGAATGAAAGGGGAGAAGACATCAAGTGGGGGAAACAACACATATAATGAAATGAATATGCAAAATACCAAGACATGTTCTGGGAACCACCAAAGGGTGTTGAGAGCCAACAATTAAATGGTGAGCCTAGCATACCAGGCAAAGAGGTTATAGGGAAGGTAATGGGGAGCCCCTGATTTAGGGCTTTTATGATGGCCCTCTTTCATTCATGCCTGGACAGCCTGTTCCCTATTTTTCTGAGATGGCTATTGGTAGGTTGACCCTAAGTATGAAAGTTGCTCCATCATGTCCAACTCTGCAATCCCATGGACTGTATCCTGCCAGGATCCTCTGTCATGGAGTTCTCCAGGCAGGAATACTGGAGTGGATTGCCATTTCCTTCTCCAGGGGATCTTCCTGACCCATGGATCGATCCCAAGTCTCCTGCATTGCAGGACCACACACACATTTCAACTCCTCATATTAATCCCCCACCTGCTTTCTTGTCTATGATCATGTCATATACATATTTTCAAATTGGTGCTTTTGCTCTAAATTTTAACTCTCTGCTTCTGTATTTATTTTCTTCATTTATTTCCTTGAGGCTAGGGACAATTACTATTTAATTCTGCATGTCCAATATTTGGCACAGCATTAAGCATTTAATACAAGCTCAGCAAATATTTAATGAGAGGTGGATAGAAGAATGGGTGGGTACCTCAGAGTTTATAAAATCTGAATTAGTCTCCAGGGATGAAATCAAGATTTTAGGACTATAGCTTGAGCAAATAGCATTAAGATGATTCTAATATACTTAGGGTTTCCAATGATTTTTAAGTCCACAGGTTTAGGATAAATTGCTCAGCCCCATCCAATCTTGACAGCATATTAATACCTAGACAGCATAGTAAAAAACAAAGATATCACTTTGCCAACATATAGTCAAAGTTATGGTTTTTCCAGTAGTCACATATGGATGTGAGAGGTGGACCAAAAAGAAGATTGAATGCCGAAGAATTGATGCTTTCATGTTGTGGGGCTGGAGAAGATTCTTGGGAGTTTCTTGGACTGCAAAATCAAACGAATCAATCCTAAAGAAAATCAACCCTGAGTATTCATTGGAAGGACTTATCCTGAAGCTCCAATACTTTGGACACCTGATGCAAAGAGCCAACTCATTGGAAAAGACCCTGACGCTGGGAGAAATTGAGGACAGGAGGACAATGGGCTGAGATGGTTGGATGGCATCAGCATCTAAACGGAATGAATCTGAGCAAACTCAGGGAGATAGTGAAGGACAGGGAAGCCTGGCACACTGCAGTCCATGGGGTCACATAGAGTTGGACACGGCGTAGCGACTGAACAACAGCCTAGTCTTGTGATATTGCCTACATTCAAAGCTTCCTCACTAGTTTTTGACCAACCTCAATCTCACATCTGATCAGCTGCTCCCTCTCGAGGAAAGTCTGCAATTAGTACTTAGCCCTACTCATCTTCCTCAGGTCTGTTTTCATCTGTTTACAGAGACTGACCATAGCATATCTGGCAACCATTCAATGACTGGTTAGATTCATGTACCATTCTTCAGGAGAGATGAATTCTCAATTTTTAAAACATCAGTATGTCATCCACAGATTAACAGTCATTTCTCAGGATGCCTCCCTTCTGTAAATTACCCAGATATGAGAGAGATGAGAAGAGGGGAAGGGGGAGGGAGAGGACAAACAAGGCTGGAGGAAGGGAGGGATGGATGGAAGGAAGAACAAAGAGACGACATTTCCTTGTTCAGGAGACATTTTTGTTCACAGGTTCACATATTCATATTTAGAAATTTTTGCACATGACCAAGTGTTACATAACCTGTGTGCAGCAGGGTTCCCAGATCACAGGCCTCAGGAATAAAACCACAGCAAATTTGGATATGCCATGTTGGCCACATCTGGACAGACCAGCAGGGCAGCAAAGACAGCATAATGAACATCAGAGAAGAGGTAATACTTGAAGAAGTGGACAACAGTTCCTCAGTTCAGACTCCAAATTAGTATTGAGTAATGGCCATTCTTTTTTATCTCTGGATGGAACTGGATGGAGGAGTTCTAGATACGAAAGAAATGTACTCTCAGAGAGAGATAATTGGGTACTGATCTATTTGTGGAATATTAGTTGGAGCTTGAAAGGAAAGATTTGGTGTGTGACCCTGAGCAGTATTTAACAAAACTGTCTTTCTCTGTAGCCTCCAGGGACTAGTGATGGGTTCCCAGGGAAATAAAAGAGTGAATGAGATGGAAAAGCTGTAAAATATGGGCAACTTAGAAATATGAGAGGTCAAAGCCATTCTGCTTTTAGCCTAATAGCCTAGTTTAAAGTAAAAGAAAAGAAAAATGTCTGCTTATCAGGTAAAAAATGATCTGAGGATGAGACAGGCAGGTTAAGAGGTTTTCAAAAAAAGTTAATTTCCTTGCTTCCTCCATCCTCGTCTCATTGCCATCTGCAGGCTAGAGTAACCACACACACAGATATAGACATACACTCCTTCAGGAACAAGACCCTGAGGTGAATCACTACTACACCATTGGCCTCATATTCAATAGAAGCAAACTTAGCCAGTAGTAACCTCTTTTCAATTGCTTATCTTAGATAAAGCTTATACTGACCAACTTTATATATGAATGAAAGAGAGAACATATGAACAATTTAGTAAATTTCTATTTAAATCTGTACTTGATATTCTGAGACATCTTACTTAGTTAATCCTTATCACACTTATGAAAAGGAATTATTGTCTCCACTTAGAGATGAGGAAACTGAAGCTTATAAAAGGAGTGACTTCCTTAAAATCCTAACAGAGGAACTATAGAATTGATTTAAACGCAGATGATTTGATTTGAAGTCCATTTCCTTTTACTTTATAACCAGCTTGAGTGTATAGCTGCTTGCACTCAGCCACAGCATCATGTCTAGTCACTGAAAGACAAAGTTGGATAAAAGAAGAATAAAGCATTGTTGGATAGCTAACCTAAAACCCATTCCCAAATACCTAAATAGTTAGTCTCCGATTATTTGCAGCTAGGGATGAGCATACACCTGAATTCTAACCAGTAATTTGTAAGTGGAAGTTTGTGGTGGATCTGAAAACTTTGCTTTATGATAAAAATGTACTTCTCTAGCAGTGTATCTGCCCCTCTAGATCCTGCATAGATAGAGGCAGGATGTCTAGAGCTACAGCAGCCATCTTACGACTATCGGGAAAAGGTAAAGAAAGTTGCAGAGATGCTGCCTCGGACATTGAGGTGCTCAGATAACAAGGAGTACCCTCTTACATCATGACTCCCTGCTATGTAAGAAAAATAAACTATTTGTTTAAGGCACTATTAGCTGTTCTTTTGTAATTACAGGTTATAAAAAAATTGATACAGGAGAATGTTTAAAACAATGTCTCTGAAGTATCCAGATTAGTGAGATAACAGAGAAAAGCAACTTTAATCTTATTATAATAAATATCTATCCTTGCATAAAAAGCATATTCCTAAAGTTGTGATTTCCTGCTCTTAAAAAGATCACATAACATCCATGTTTAGTTGATCCTAAACTCTAATGAATATGAATAACAAAGAAAATTTTTATGAAAATTGAATTATTAAGATAAAGACATTTATTGATTTTTCTAAACAGCATCTAGCAAATGGGTGAAGCTCAATAAAGACTGAGAGCTAAAAACTCTATCATATTAGCAGCATAGTTCAGTACTGTGATTTGGAAAAAGTTTTTTCTTTCACAAATTAATATGATGAAAAATTAGGCAGCAGGTGGAGAATGCAAAAATGAATCATTTTGCAGTAACTTCTTTCAGTGTGGAAAGTTTCACATGTCTAGACGTATTTTGCTATTGAATCCCACACTGATATTTAAGGGGTTGTTTTTTCCCTATTGCATACAAATTACCCTAATTATAGCAAAGCATTTTACTCAAATGCTGCCAATCCCAGGTGAAGAGTGAAGTCCATCTGTGTCCTTCCCTGGGGTTCCAGCCAGTATATCTACCTCAGTCATCAGGTATGGGCTGAGCAATATAGTGTTTTCTCTGTGGTATGGAGATGAACATCATATGTTCTTTATTTTTAGATTTGAGTGGAAACATTACAAATTTCACAATGGCATTTCATGAAAAGTTTAACCTATTGATTAGTTGTGAAAATGTGATGAATAACAAGTAACAAAACTTTGACTTAAAAATTATTATTTAGTGAGACAATAATTTGAAAGCACTTTCATGTTCGTGGTTTCTTTATCATTCTCAGATAATTGGGTGTCAGTGACTTACAGATTTACATCTGTGTCATATTTGAGAAATTTTCAGACAAACCCAGCAGGATGAGAAAGTCTAGATACATAATGATACCAGGGTGTACTTGGAGCTTAGAGGAGACAAGGGAGGAAAGAAAGAACAAAGGATTGGAAGACCTAATTGTCTTGGATGACAAGAGTCACCTGGACAGGATAACCATAATTGCTCAGGTCAAATGATTTCTGAAAATGATTTCAGGGATGTTTGATACAGTTCATGAGATGTCCCCTATACATAAATTCACCATTTAGATATATGTGAAAAGACTATCTTCATTAACAGAAAGGAAGAAATTAGATTTCAAAATTTCCAACAGGTCACAGCACTGCCATTGAATACCCAGTGTCATCACCCCACTTTTCACCATCACGCTTCTTTAACTCCTGATCCACATTTGCCATCACTTCAAATAAGGATAGTCTACTCTGGGTTGTTTGTAGGTAAGTGAATTGAGTGAGTGAGTAAGTGAAGTCGCTTAGTTGTGTCCGACTCTGCGACCCCATGGACTGTAGCCTACGAGGCTCCTCTGTCCATGGGACTTTCCAGGCAATAGTACCGGAGTGGATTGCCATTTCCTTCTCCAGCGGATCTTCCCGACCCAGGCATCAAACCCAGGTCCCCCGCATTGTAGACAGACGCTTTACCACCTGAGCCAACAGGGAAGTCTGTTTGTAGGTAAATAGGTTGTTTATCTTTTCCTTGATACCTAATGGGATTAGGCAATTTGATACTTTGACTTGACCAAGCAGTATTTGATAACAGTCTCTGCTTCCTTCCGTAACAAAATCATTGCTACCTCTCATTTAAGACAATGTATTTCAATGACTCATAGCCAAAATGGTAGTAATTTCAGTGGTGCAGCCCTTTAACATCCAAGCTGGGATGAGCTGGCTTTCCTGCAGAAAAGATTTTCTGGAATAATAGAAAGTGTTTGGGACTTATTATTATCATATGCCATGGGTTTAAATCCTAGCTCTGCAATTTAACAGGTGCATGAATACAGAGAAAGTACTCCACCTCCTTGAAACTTACCTTTCTGTTTATAACTGGGATCTTTATTTCTAACTCACAGGACTATTAAAAGGTTGAATTGGGAGCTTTTTTTTTTACAGAGTGCTTGATGTAGACAGCATATTAAAAAGCAGAGACATTACTTTACCAACAAAGGCCCATCCAGTCAAAGCTATAGTTTTTCCAATAGTCATGTATGGATGTGAGGGTTGGATATTAAAAAAAAAAAAAAAAAAAGGGTCAAAGAATTGATGCTTTTGAACTGTGATGTTGGAGAAGACTCAAGAGTCCGTTGGACTGCAAGGAGATCCAACCAGTCTGTTCTAAAGGAAATCAGTCATGACTATTCATTGGAAGGACTGATGCTGAAGCTGAAACTCCAATACTTTGGCCACCTGATGTGAATAACTGACTCATTTGAAAAGACCCTAATGCTGGGAAAGATTGAAGGCAGGAGAAGGGAACGACGGAGGATGAGATGGTTGAATAGCATCACTGACTCGATGGACATGAGTTTGAGTAAGCTCTGGGAGCTGGTGATGGACAGGGAAGCCTGGTGTGCTGCAATCCATTGGGTTGCAAAGTTTCGGATGTGACTGAGCAACTGAACTGAATTGACTTACAGTGGTTTGAAAATAAACTCTCACTGAATCTGAGCTGTTTAGCTTTCCAGTAATACCAGAACAAATACCAGGAACCCAGTAACTTCCTAGCAGGCAGAGACTTAAGTGTACCTTGCATGAGAATACAGATTCTTTTATGTGTGTGTGTGTATATATATATACACTGTCACAAAAATCAAATGGCACATATCCACCTAATAGGATTGGAACGACTGACAGATAGCATTGACCTTCTCCCAGGAAATCACAGATTTTCAAAATTAGCACTTTTAAAAATTACATAAGTATGCAGTATGAATCAGAAGAGCATGAGGCTGCGTTTGCTTGTTTTATCAGTGCTTCATTTTCTGTAGCTTCCATCTTCCTTTTATTGCTCGGCCAGCTATTTCACTCCACAGAAGAGGAAGGCTATTGGGATGTTTATTATAATTGTCTGCTTAAGGTTCTTTGGCAGATCACATATTTTACTTAATTAAATAATGTCCCAATTAATTGATTTGTTTGTAGACATTCTTAATTTAGTAAACGCTGAGCAGAATGCTAAAAATACCATTATATTTCTGACAGAGGCACCACTAAAGTCTGATAATTGATAGCTTTGCTGTTTTCTCTGATGGCCTGAAAAGCTTTTAAAGCTAAATTCTGTAATCATGTTCATCTTTGGAAATTAGTTTTGTGAAACCACACATTTAGTTCTTGCTGAGAAATCTCATTTTAGTCATTTTAACATAATTTATAATGCATAAACTAAATTAGCTTTTGTAGCTAAGCCAGCACATTTTTCTTTAATTTTTTATCTCATCCTAATATATTTTTGACCTTGAAAACTGTAATGTCTGTTGGATATTGAAGCCTCTGAACAAAGAAAATCATTTCCATTCCATCACTATGGTTACACTTTCTTTGCTCTCCAGCACTGAACAGCGCTGAAAGTGTTGAATCTGGATTCCTCAGGAGGGCAAGGGGAACTTCATGTAATATCATTTAGTTCTGATTAAATAAACACATATACATAATGGAACCCAGGAAAGTAGCAAATTGCTTCCCTCTGTTTACACTGCATATGATATGACTGATGGTAAGGGGTGATACGTCCCCCAATGTTATTCACTTCAGGTTTTGTTGTGTGTGGTTTTTTTCCCCAGGCAGTCACACATACATATTCGTCTCAAAAAACACAGTCAAAATGCCAGGCAGCTCCTAACACCTCCAGTACTACTGAAGTCAAAGTGTTTTCATCCCTTTCTAACAACAGAGAACTTCAAATGTGAATCATACAGTTCTCTGTGCACCAGAGATGTTTCAAATAAGCTTGCAACCTCTCCCACCATCCTAAATTGGCTTTGGCTGCCCTACAAAAGCAAGATAACGAACTGGTCATTCAAATAAACACTATACTTTCTGCCTCTCATAGAAAAAGATACAGTCTTTTTTACAAATGGAAACATTTGGTAAAATGTTGCTTGAATTTCTTTTATTACATAGTTAGTTCACCATGTCAACCACAAAAGGTTTTCTGTATTTTTTCCTCCTCGGTAGTTCAAGTGTCAAAGGCCTCTTGAAGAAAACTGTTGGCAATAGTCAGTATCTTCAAGTGGCCATAACATTTAAAAGAGTATGTCCAATCAGTAGTGTGGCAAATTAAATCTGTATAAATGCTAATGGAATATCTTATTTCTAAAACTCATATGCACACAGATTTCCAGGTACCTTGATTGAGTTGAACAAAAGCAATACAGAACTATTAATTTCAGCAACAAATGATAAAAAAAAATTAAAAAGTGAGGGGAGGTGCAGAAACACTTGACAACACGCAAAGACTCAGATAGGAGAAAAATCTGCCCTTCAATGGCCTCTAGGTACCACAATAATCACCTCTGCAGCCTGCCGCAGGACTTGATCATAGTGAAAAGGTACTAAATGTTTGTATGTGGACCAACAGGTGGATGGAGGAAAGGGCTCGCTGTTTAGTAAGACTTAAGGAAGCTTTGATAGAGGGGCAAAACACACTGACACTCAGACAGGATAGACGAAAGGCAGAACCCAGTATACAACTCACAGTTCCAAATGAGAGGAGGCTGTCAGACAAGGTCCTTCAGGGGGCTGCACCCAGGACAGGATGACAGCAAGCTGGAGCCAGAGGGAGCCCCTTACATGTGGCAAATGGAGTGTGGTTAGCTAGCTTTCCTGGACTCCCTGTGGACTGGCAAATTTAAATGATCCTGTGAACTCAAGGGCATAGGGGTTAGTGGTCTGATACCTGGTTCCTAGGTAATGAGGGCCGTTGCATAGTGGCCTACTGGCCCTCAGTGTAAGAACCTGATGAGGGAAGCCGATTAATCAACTGCTCAAGCAGGGGAACTGACCTGTAGCCAGAAACTCAAAACTGGATCAAGACAGGATTTTACTTTTTAAACTCTGCTATGTATACTGTCCATAGAAAGGAAGAACCCAGATGAAATTCAGGAAAGCCTTCTGTGGTATTTAAAAGCAACTAACAGAAATCCAAATTGAAAAGGAAGAAGTAAAACCATCATAGTTTGCAGATAACATGATATTATACACAGAAGATCCTAATGATGCTTCCAGAAAACTACTAGAGCTCATCAATGAATTTAGTAAATTTGCAGAATACAAAATACACAGAAATCTCTACATCTGTGACTCTGCTTCCATTTTGTAAATAAGTTAATTTGTGCCATGTTTTTAGATACCACATATAAGCGATACCATATTTGTCTTTCTCTGACTTCACTCATATGAAAAATTCTAGGTCCATCCACGTTGCTGCAAATGGCATTATTTCATTCCTTCTTATGGCTGAGTAATAACCCATTGGGCTTCCCAGGTGCTGCCAGTGGTAAAAAGTCTACCTGCTAATGCAGGAGACATAAGAGACAAGGGTTCCATCCCTAGGTTGGGAAGATCCTCTGGAGGAGGGCACAGCAATTCAGTATTCTTGCCTGGAGAAGCCCACGGACAGAGGAGTCTGGTGGGCTACAGTCCGTAGGTTCACAAAAAGTCGGACACCACTGAAGTGACTCAGCACACACCATAACCCATTGTATATGTATCACAGTTTCTTTATCCATTCCTCTGTTGATGGACACTTAGGTTTGATATTCATGTCCTGGCTATTGTAAATAGTGCTGCTATGAACATCGGGGTGCATGTATCTTTTCAAATTATGTTTTCTCTGGGTATATGCCCAGGAGTGGGATTGTTGAATCACATGGTAGCTTTATTTTTAGTTTTTAAGGAAACTCCATACTGTTCTTCACAGAAATAGAGTCACCTATGTAGAAAACAATCTTATGGTTACCAAGGGGGAAAAGGGAGGAGGGGTAAATTGGGAGACTGAGATCGACATATATACACAACTATATATAAAATAATGGGCTTCCCAGGTGGCTCAAAGACTCTGCCTGCTAATGCAGGAGATGTGGGTTCGATCCCCAGGTTGTGAAGATGCCCTGGAGGAGGAAATGGCAGTCCACTCCAGTATTCTTGCCTGGGAAATACCATTGACAAAGAAGTCTGGTGGGCTACAGTCCATGGGGACTCAAAGAGTTGGACATAACTTAGCGACTAAACAACAACATATATAAAATAGATAACTAAAAAGGACTTATTGTATAGCACAGGGAATATGCAAGGTGGCTATGTGGTCATAGCATCAGTTCTTCATGGGCAGGATTTTCTCTAAATTGGTTACCAGGTTTATAAGTAAATATCAAGAAGTGCATAATCTAGAGACAAGATCACTGAGTGGAGAGTGAAATCAAGCTGCATGGCGATGCCAGCTTTGCTCCTGAGTAACCATGGGAAGTTTTCATGTAATCTCCCTCTGGTTCTGCGTGTCCTTCCTCTATTTCTAGACACTCTAGTGGGAACAACCTAGTTCCTTTACTTTCCATTTGTTTCCTGTAATGGAGTTCTTTAATCTGTCTCTCGGATAAGGCAATGGCACCCCACTCCAGTACTCTTGCCTAGAAAATTCCATGGATGGAGGGGCCTGGTAGGCTGCGGTCCACAGGGTTGCTAAGAGTTAAGCACGACTGAGCGACTTCACTTTCAATTTTCACTTTCAAGCATTGGAGAAAGAAATGGCAACCCACTCCAGTGTTCTTGCCTGGAGAATCCCAGGGACGGGGGAGCCTGGTGGGCTGCCGTCTCTGGGGTCGCACAGAGTTGGACATGACTGAAGTGACTTAGCAGCTTAGCAGCAGCAATCTGTCTCTCCTGCTTTTTCACTTTCTGAGTTCAGAAAGCTTGAGTATCTGATTTCCTTCTCCTTTATCTCTCTTATCCTTCCAATCTGATTTTTAAATGTTTCAGTCAAGGATATTCCGTTTTATTATTGGGCTTATCTTCGTTTTCTTTTTTCTTGAGATAAAAGGTTCTATAAAAATCTACTTTATAACTTTGTTTACTTTTCTTGTTGCTTTTAATAATAAAACTTTATGTATCAGATGAAGTAGGAATAATTAAATCTCTAGAGGCATATTTAGTCCTTCTTTCAGCATCTTTTCACTGAATGCTTACTTCATTAAAGCATTTACTCCTTTAGGAAGGAAAGGTTAAAAAAACAAAAGAGGTAATGCCTACCTGCAAGAAATTCACCAACTAATAAATAAGAAAATATGAAAACAACTGTATTATAGAAAACAGATGAATGTGGTGATCAATTCCTGAATTTCCTTTCCTTTTTTACCATCATTTTTGGACACTAAACACACTGCACCTTGGGAATCCCCTGGTGGTGCAGTGGCTAAGACTCTGTGCTGCCAGTGCAGGGGGTTCAATCCCTGGTCCAGGAACAAGATCCCACATGCCTCAACTAAGAGTTCTCATGTTGTGACCAAGATTCCGCATGCCACAACTGAAAGATCCGCATGCCACAATGAAGATCAAAGATCCCTGGTACTACCAAGATCTGGAACTGACAAAATAAATAAATACCAAAAAAGATAGTGCACCTCAGTTCAAATTCTCTCAGTTGAAATACAACCTAAGAGATGAAGAAACAACAGGCACCCATCTCACCAGCGGCCCACAAATGCCTGAACTTGAAATGCTTCCTGAGAAAAGAGAACAAGGAGTACTAAAGCATGATAAGTTATCTCCTCTCTAGACCATTCTCAGGACTCTCACAATCCCAAAGCACCCTTCCAAGTTATTGAAAATTCTGCCCAGGGGGAAAAAAAAACCACACACACACAAAAAAATGAAAAGGTTAATATATTAAAAAAAGCGAATTCTTACTGCTGGAGTCTTCAATCAATAGATAAACTTCTCCACTACACCTGGAAAGAAAATGTTTATAAGCAGATCTTAAAGGATCATCAAATATACCTTTATTCCGACTTTATTGCCTTTTCTTCTCTCCATGCATTTATTTGTTTCTTCAATTTTTTTTATTTTCTAGACAAGTAGACTAAACATTTTAAGTCCTCTTCAGTCCTCTCTTTTTCTCACATTACTCTTTGAATTCACAGAATGTGGTCCACTGGAGAAGGGAATGGCAAACCACTTCAGTATTCTTGCCTTGAGAACCCCATGAACAGTATGAAAAGGCTAAATGATAGGATACTGAATGAGGAACTCCTCAGGTCGGTAAGTGCCCAAAATGCTACTGGAGATCAGTGGAGAAATAACTCCACAAAGAAAGAAGGGATGGAGTCAAAGCAAAAACAATACCCAGGTGTGGATGTGACTGGTGATAGAAGCAAGGTCTGATGTTGTAAAGAGCAATATTGCATAGGAACCTGGAATGTCAGGTCCATGAATCAAGGCAAATTGGAATCAAGGCAAGAGCGAACATCGACATTCTAGGAATCAGCAAACTAAAATGGACTGGAATGGGTGAATTTAACTCAGATGACCATTATATCTACTATTGGGGGCAGGAATCCCTTAGAAGAAATGGAGTAGCCATCATGGTCAACAAAACAGTCTGAGATGCAGTACTTGGATGCAGTCTCAAAAATGACAGAATGATTTCTCTTCGTTTCCAAGGCAAACCATTCAATATCACAGTAATCCAAGCCTATGCCCCAACCAGTAACACTGAAGAAGCTGAAGTTGAATGGTTCTATGAAGACCTACAAGACTCTTAGAACCAACACCCAAAACAGATGTCTTTTTCATTATAGGGGACTGGAATGCAAAAGTAGGAAATCAAGAAACACCTGGAATAATAGGCAAATTTGGTCTTGGAGTACGGAATGAAGCAGGGCCAAGGCTAATAGAGTTTTGCCAAGAGAATGCACTGGTCATAGCAAACACTCTCTTCCAACAACACAAGAGAAGATTCTACACGTGGACATCACCAGATGGCCAACACCAAAATTAGATTGATTATATCTTTGTAGCCAAAGATGGAGAAGCTCTATACAGTCAGAAAAAACAAGACTGAGAGCTAACTATGGATGGAGGTTCATAACACTGTACACGAGGCAGAGATCAAGACTATCCCCAAGAAAAAGAAATGCAAAAAAGCAAAATGGCTGACTGAGGAGGCCTTACAAATAGCTGTGAAAAGAAGTGAAAAGCAAAGGAGAAAAGGAAAGATATACCTATTTGAATGCCGAGCTCCAAAGAATAGCAAGGAGAGATAAGAAAGCCTTCCTCAGTGATCAGTGCAAAGAAATAGGGGAAAACAACAGAATGGGAAAGACTAGAGATCTCTTCAAGAAAATTAGAGATATCAAGGGAACATTTCATGCAAAGATGGACTCAATAAAGGACAGAAATGGTATGGACAAAACAGAAGCAGAAGATATTAAGAAGAGGTGGCAAGAATACACAGAAGAACTGTACAAAAAAGATCTTCATGACCCAGATAATCACAATGGTGTGATCACTGACCTAGAGCCAGACATCCTGGAATGTGAAGTCAAGTGGGCCTTAGAAAGCATCACTACGAACAAAACTAGTGGAGGTGACAGAATTCCAGTTGAGCTCTCTCAAATCCTAAAAGATGATGCTATGAAAGTGCTGCACTCAATATGCCAGCAAATTTGGAAAACTCAGCAGTGGCCACAGGACTGGAAAAGGTAAGTTTTCATTCCAATCCCAAAGAAAGGCAAGGCCAAAGAATGCTTAAACTACCACACAATTGCACTCATCTCACACGCTAGTAAAGTAATGCTCAAAATTCTCCAAGCCAGGCTTCAGCAATACGTGAACTGTGAACTTCCAGATGTTCAAGCTGGTTTTAGAAAAGGCAGAGGAACCAGAGATCAAATTGCCAACATCCACTGGATCATGGAAAACGCGAGAGTTCCAGAAAAACATCTATTTCTGCTTTATTGACTATGCCAAAGCCTTTGACTGTGTGGATCACAATTAACTGTGGAAAATTCTGAAAGAGATGGGAATTCCAGACCACCTGACCTGCCTCTTGAGAAACCTATATGCAGGTCAGGAAGCAACAGTTAGAACTGGGCATGGAACAACAGACTGGTTCCAAATAGGAAAAGGAGTCCGTCAAGGCTGTATACTGTCACCCTGCTTATTTAACTTATATGCAGAGTACATCACGAGAAACACTGGGCTGGAAGAAGCACAAGCTGTAATCAAGATTTCTGGGGAGAAATATCAATAACCTCAGATATGCAGATGACACCACCCTTATGGCAGAAAATGAAGAGGAACAAAAGAGCCTCTTGATGAAACTGAAAGTGGAGAGTTAAAAAGTTGGCTTAAAACTCAACATTCAGAAAACGAAGATCATGGCATCTGGTCCCATCACTTCATGGAAATAGATGGGGAAATAGTGGAAACAGTGTCCAGCTTTATTTTGGGGGGCTCCAAAATCACTGCAGATGGTTATTGCTGCCATGAAATTAATAGACACTTACTCCTTGGAAGGAAAGTTATGACCAAACTAGATAACATATTAGAAAGCAGAGACATTACTTTGCCAACAAAGGTCCGTCTAGTTAAGGCTATGGTTTTTCCAGTGGTCATGTATGGATGTGAATGTTGGACTGTGAAGAAAGCTGAGCACTGAAGAATTGATGCTTTTGAACTGTGGTGTTGGAGAAGACTCTTGAGAGTCCCTTGGACTGCAAGGAGATCCAACCAGTCCATTCTAAAGGAGATTAGTCCTGGATGTTCATTGGAAGGACTGATGCTGAAGCTGAAACTCCAATACTTTGGCCACCTCATGAGAAGAGTTGACTCATTGGAAAAGACCCTGATGCTGGGAGGGATTGGGGGCAGGAGGAGAAGGGGACGACAGAGGATGAGATGGCTGGATGGCATCACCAACTTGTTGGACCTGAGTTTGGGTAAACTCCAGGAGTTGGTGACGGACAGGGAGGCCTGGCGTGCTGCGATTCATGTGGTCACAAAGAGGTGACACGACTGAGAAACTGAACTCATTACATTAGTCACTAACTAAAATTGATTCTGAGGCTTCCCAGGTGGCCCAGTGGTAAAGAATCCACCTACCTACTGGGAGACGCAGGTTCGATCCCTGAATTCAGAAGATCCCTTGGAGAAGAAAATGGCAACCCACTATTTTTGCCTGGGAAAACCATAGACAGAGGAGCCTGGTGGGCTACAGTCCATGAGGTCACAAAGAGTTGGACGTGACTTAGTGACTAAACAGTAATAAAACTGAGTATGCCTTAGTAATGTTCAAATTTATCACCTTCTTCGAACTGGTGAGTACAGTTTTAGTGTATGGTTACCACACAATTTATCCATTCTCTTGTGGTGGCTATTGGAACTGTTTCAGTTTTTGTGATTATTAATAGACCTGCCATTAAGAATTTTATATAAAGTGTATAAGAGTCTTTTTGTAGACATATGCTTGTATTTATCTTGGGTAAATACATGGGACTTACGTGATCATAAGGTAAGTAGTATGTTTTGATTTCTAAGAAACTTCCAGATTGCAAATTGGTAGTACCATTTTGCACTCCTATTACTAATGCATGAGAATCCTACCTGCTTCACATCCTGGACAACATTTAGTGTTGTCAGGGTTTTAAAATTTAAGCCATTCTAGATGGAGGTACAGTGATATTTTAACATTAATTTATATTTCCCTTATGACAAATAATGTGGTAGTAGCATATATATATATATTCCTTTTCAAAGTATTTAATTTGCCTATTTGTTATTGAGATGTTATCTTATTATTGAATTGAAGCTGTTCTTTACATACTCTACCAGTCCTTTGTCACAATTTATATTGTGAATATTTTTTCCCATGCTTACCTATTTATTTTCTCAATGTACACTTTCAATGAGCTGATGTTTATAATTTTGAATAGCAATGTATCAGTTTTTTCTTTTATGGTCCATGTTTCCTAAGATCACTTTACCTTTATCACTTTATGAAGACATTGCATTAAGCTTCTGAATTTGCTTTGTTACTGAATTTATTAGTGTATATTTCATTCCTATATAAAGTATATTTATTTCATCCCCATAATATGTATGTTTATTTCATTCCCATAATTAAATTATTTCATTTCCCATAGTTTCTCATGTAACTTTGTTTTTCCTTTTTTTTCAAAACAACTCATGCCTGTTTAAAAGGTGAACATAAAAATGCATAAAAAAGTAATAATTGCTTTTTCGTACTCCATGAAGAAAATCATTAATATTTAGTACATAGTTTTACATATCTTTAAATTATTTACTTGTAAGACACATACAAACATGTCTTATTGATATTTTATATATTCACTTATTTATGTATACCTTGATGTACATAGAACTATTTACTTATTTATGAACACTTAATGTGGTGTCTACCCTGTCACACATTTTGAAGTGCACAATACAGTTTTGTTAGCAATAGATACAATATTGTATCCTATATAACTGGTTTTAGTACTATATAATTGAGAAGTAATAACAAACATCACATTGAAGGATTGAAGGTCCCTTTTATGCTGATTATTAACATCAGATCACCTGAATTCTATTTTGAATTTTACAGATATTTATTTTTAATTTGTTTATAAAATATTTAACTATGGTTATAATTTCATTCAAGGCTAAATGCCTAAACAGTAGCCCATATTTTGAAGGGCATTATGATACCTATGAAAAAAATAAGTTGTCCTGTAATATTTGAATTTTGACAACTATGAAAATGGTGAAGGATGAAGAGAGATAACTGGCATAAAATGTAAAGAAATCATAACCTTTCTTACAATATCTGTCTTTATAAGACAGATAAAAGAAGAAAGAACTTATAAATAATATAGCCATGAGCAAGTCATTCCATCTTCTTTCACAGAGATAAATGTCATAATAGATCAGTGCTCTGCCTCTCTTTTATATATTCAATGTATATTTTTTCCTCCTCTATTCTTTGGGGTTGAAATTACTTTAGAGAATAGTTGGAGAAAATTGAGAGTGTTTTGGAATATGTAGGAATAACAGGTTCAGACTGCACTGAAACCTTTAATAACTTGTGAATTATGTCATCTGTGAAATAACAATAGATGACAAACTCAGCTATGAGGAGAAGAAATGTATCCTTTTCTTTAAAAAAGAAAAAGGACAGTTTCATTCTGGAATCACATCAGCTTTAGAATTTCAACAATCTTTGTGTAGTTTTGGTGCCCCATAAAGTATGTCATAAGTATAATAAAGATATCATCATTAATACAGTCTGGGGTTCAAGACCCAGTTTCTGAAGTGTTAAATTTTGGTGGTATATGGCAACCCACTTCAGTATTCTTGCCTGGAGAATCCCATGGACAGGGGAGCCTCGTGGACTGCAGTCCATGGGGTCGCAAAGAGTTGGACACGACTGAGCAACTAAAACAACAACCACATGTTAGGAAGGAATTTAGATTGTCTATACCTAGATTGTTTTACTAATTTACTAATTGATTATCTCTGCCATATGTGAACTAGATTTTCTGATAAAGAGGTTTCTTATTAGAAATTCATCAGGTAATATTACAAATACTACCCACTTGATATTATTTCCTGTCACTTGATTGATAAACATCTCATACTTGAAATCTCCAAAACAGATCTATTTACAATCCAAATCAGCTTGGCAGCAGAATTCAGTGGCTCTTTAATATTTCATATTCAGAAATGTTTCTCTTTCTATTGAGTATACAATTAAGCTTTAAAAGTCATGTATATTGATTGTTCTCTAAGAGATTATAATCTTTTTCTTTTAAATTTTAATTATCAGAAACTCTAACTGCTTAAAAAATACCTGTTTCCTTAGTTTATATGTCTGTGTTCAGTTTGGCAGTCAGATTGCATATATTTATTAGTAACACCCAGAAAATAAAATGTCCCAGTGAAATTTCACGTTGAAGCAATCCAACTTCATCATGTAATACTATAAAAATCTTAAACTTATATGTTGCAGAATTATATTTGCTAAACATCCATTACAAATGTGAGCTTGATTTTTTGTTTAAAATCTCAATCCAAATAATCTTTCTCTGTTTTGAGTCCTATTTATTTTCTCCTTGGGGAAAATGACCCCTTTTCTTGTTTCTTTCATGAAACATAGGGTTTATGGTATGCAATTTAAGTTACTCAACAATCTTATCAATAATTTTGCAAATTCAGTATTTTCTCTTGCTTACCTTCAAGTAGCCATCCATAAGATCTTAAAGAACAGTCCAAGAGAGTTATACTATTTAGAAAATAAAGAAGTTTTATCCATTATCTTAATTAACTTGGTAAAACTACATTTATTTTTGTATCTTCCCTTGTCTTTTTTTTACATGAATCTATTTCCATTTTGTCACATGTGCCCTGATTTTCACTAGGTAATATTTAGTTAGTGTTATATTAATCTTTATAATGACCACTTATAACTTCCATTTTGACTTAGCATTATCTAACATGCCTAAACTTCACAGTAATCACTTTAAACATCTTAATTCCTGTTTAATATTTCACATAATAGATATTGTTTAAGGAACCATTTTCCTGATGCATGCCATTTAGAGGTCCTCCAGTTTCCTGCATTATAAACTATGCTCCAATGAATAGCTTCTAATATATATGGAGACAGACACAGTCATAGAGAATGACAATGTGGTAAAATGTTAATATTTGGATAACCTGGGGGAAGGATACACAGGAATTCTCCGAACTACTTACACAACTCTTCTATAACTTTGAATTATCTCAAAATAATTTAAAAGAGTATATTTGAAGTGGAATTATTGGATCAAATGTTATACATATTTTGAAAGCTTTCTTTTTACATTGTCATTTTTTAAAAAATTTAAATTTATTTATTTTAATTGGAGGCTATTTACTTTACAATATTGTATTGGTTTTGCCATACATCAACATGAATCCACCACGGGTGTACTCGTGTTCCTCATCCTGAACCCCTCTCCCACCTCCTTCCCTGTACCATCCCTCTGGGTCATCCCAGTGCACCAGCCCCAAGCATCCTGTATCTTGCATCAAACCTGGACTGGTGATTCGTTTCTTATATGATATTATACATGTTTCAATGCCATTCTCCCAAATCATCCCACCCTCGCCCTCTCCCACAGAGTCCAAAAGACTGTTCTATACATCTGTGTCTCTTTTGCTGTCTCACATACAGGGTTATTGTTACCATCTTTCCAAATTCCATATATATGTGTTAGTATACTGTATTGGTGTTTTTCTTTCTGGCTTACTTCACTCTGTATAATAGGCTCCAGTTTCATCCACCTCATTAGAACTGATTCAAATGTATTCTTTTTAATGGCTGAGTAATACTCCATTGTGTATATGTACTACAGCTTTCTTATCCATTCATCTGCTGATGGACATCTAGGTTGCTTCCATGTACTGGCTATTATAAACAGTGCTGTGATGAACATTAGGGTACATGTGTCTCTTACATTGTCATTTTATATCAGTAAGCGGTACAGCAGTATGTGAATATCTGTTTCATTGCTCAATTAGCAAGTTATCTAAGAATAATCCATGTATAAAAGAGATTGCTACTCTTTACTAAATGTATCAGCAAGTTCTGAATTGAAGATGGGTGACTAAGGAAATGTAAAACCTATACAGATAAGGGAGAGAGGGAAGAGATACTGCGTTTAGAGAAATATCCAAGTCAATTTCTTTTCCAGTTATCTTCGAAAGTAAACACAAAAGAGCAAGAATGGAAATAACAGTAGACTGTTATTGTTCTGTTTTCCTCATTGGTGAGTTTCTATCTGGCATATATGCTCTGTAAAATAATTCCATTATTATTGGTAAGATTTGTAACACTGGTAGATGTGAAGTGGTACAATTTAACACTTAAAGCTAGAAGGAAACAGAGATTTCCCAGCCCAAATCCCACAATTTTACAGAGAAAAATTTGGACACTCAGGATTGAGGAGCATGATTAATTTACAAAACTTATCAGCAGTAGAGCCATTTCTACAACAAAGCTGTAATTTTTTAATATTTCTGGGACTTTTCCATAAAATCATAATTCTAGTAAATATATAGGGAATGAAAATAGATTCTACTGGAATGTTCTTTTAGTTTTTGGTATTTCTTAGACTTAAATTGGAGAAGTCAATGGCAAGCCACTCCAGTACTCTTGCCTAGAAAATCCCATGGATGGAGGAGCCTGGTAGGCTGCAGTCCATGGGGTCGCTACGAGTCTTACACGACTGAGAGACTTCACTTTCACTTTTCACTTTCATGCTATGGAGAAGGAAATGGCAACCCACTCCACTGTTCTTGCCTGAAGAATCTCAGGGATGGTAGAGCCTGGTGGCCTGCCGTCTATGGGGTCACACAGAGTTGGACACTACTGAAGTGACTTAGCAGCAGGAGCAGCAGCAGACTTAAATCAGTAGCCTACCCAAATTAACCAATCTTCTTAAGATAAATATGTAAAAACGTACACAGACAAGTGTGAATCCTGAACAAAAGTTATATTATTATTTTATAGAACAATGTAGTTCATATTGGAAATAGTTACAACTGAAGACCTTTCTCAGAGAAAACTGATTTTTTAGCACATGTATATTGCCTGCTTATTATGAGTCTCTTGTTCTTTCTCCAGGTACTAGGAATGGGGATACAAACTTAAAGAAAACAAAATCTAACTTCCATGAAACTTACATCTCATTGAGAAATTTAGATTTCAGTGAGTATCAGTTTGAAAATGAAAGTTAATTTATTTTTGTGTATGGTGTTAGAAAGTGTTCTGGTTTCATTCTTTTACAGGTGGTTGGCCAGTTTTCCCAGCACCACTTGTTAAAGAGATTGTCTTTTATCCATTGTATATTCTTGCCTCCTTTGTCAAAGATAAGGTGTCCATAGGTGCGTGGATTTATCTCTGGGCTTTCTACTTTGTTCCATTGATCTATATTTCTGTCTTTGTGCCAGTACCATACTGTCTTGATGACTGTAGCTTTGGAGTAGAGCCTGAAGTCAGGCAGGTTGATTCCTCCAGTCACATTCTTCTTTCTCAAGATTGTTTTGGCTATTGGAGGTTTTTCGTATTTCCATTAAAAAAATTTTTTATTTTTAGATTGTTATTTATTTTATTTTTTAACTTTACAATATTGTATTGGTTTTGCCATATATCAACATGAATCCACCACAAGTATACACGTGTTCCCCATCCTGAACCCTCCTCCCTGCTCCCTTCCCATACCATCCCTCTCGGGGTGTCCCAGTGCACCAGCCCCAAGCATCCAGTATCGTGCATCGAACCTGGACTGGTGATTCGTTTCATATATGATATTATACATGTTTCAATGCCATTCTCCCAAATCATCCCACCCTCTCCCTCTCCTACAGAGTCCAAAAGACTGTTCTATACATCTGTGTCTCTCTTGCTGTCTCGTATACAGGTTTATTGTTACCATCTTTCTAAATTCCATATATATGCATTAGTATACTGTATTGGTGTTTTTATTTCTGGCTTACTTCACTCTGTATAATAGGCTCCAGTTTCATCCACCTCATTAGAACTGATTCAAATGTATTCTTTTTAATGGCTGAGTAATACTCCATTGTGTATATGTACCACGGCTTTCTTATCCATTCACCTGCTGATGGACATCTAGGTTGCTTCCATGTACTGGCTATTATAAACAGTGCTGTGATGAACATTGGGGTACACGTGTCTCTTTAAATTCTGGTTTCCTCGGTGTGTATGCCCAGCAGTGGGATTGCTGGGTCATAAGGCAGTTCTATTTCCAGTTTTTTAAGGAATCTCCACACTGTTCTCCATAGTGGCTGTACTAGTTTGCATGCCTACCAACCGTGTAAGAGGGTTCCCTTTTCTCCACACCCTCTCCAGCATTTATTCCTTGTAGACTTTTGGATCGCAGCCATTCTGACTGGTGTGAAATGGTACCTCATAGTGGTTTTGATTTGCATTTCTTTGATAATGAGTGATGTTGAGCATCTTTTCATGTGTTTGTTAGTCATGTGTATGTCTTCTTTGGAGAAATGTCTATTTAGTTCTTTGGCCCATTTTTTGATTGGGTCATTTATTTTTCTGGAATTGGGCTGTAGGAGTTGCTTGCATATTTTGGAGATTAGTTGTTTGTCAGTTGCTTCATTTGCTATTATTTTCTCCCATTCTGAAGGCTGTCTTTTCACCTTGCTTATAGTTTCCTTTGTTGTGCAGAAGCTTTTAAGTTTAATTAGGTTCCATTTGTTTATTTTGCTTTTATTTCCAATATTCTGGGAGGTGGGTCATAAAGGATCCTGCTGTGATTTATGTCGGAGAGGGTTTTGCTTATGTTCTCCTCTAAGATTTTTATAGTTTCTTGTCTTATGTTTAGATCTTTAATCAATTTTGAATTTATTTTTGTGCATGGTGTTAGAAAGTGTTCTAGTTTCATTCTTTTACAAGTGGTTGACCAGTTTTCCCAGCACCACTTGGTAAAGAGATTGTCTTTTATCCATTGTATATTCTTGCCTCCTTTGTCAAAGATAAGGTGTCCATAGGTGTGTGGATTTATCTCTGGGCTTTCTATTTTGTTCCATTGATCTATATTTCTGTCTTTGTGCCAGTACCATACTGTCTTGATGACTGTGGCTTTGGAGTAGAGCCTGAAGTCAGGCAGGTTGATTCCTCCAGTTCCATTCTTCTTTCTCAAGATTGCTTTGGCTATTCGAGATTTTTTGTATTTCCATACAAAATGTGAAGTTATTTGTTCTAGCTCTGTGAAGAATACTGTTGGTAGCTTGATAGGGATTGCATTGAATCTATAAGTTGCTTTGGGTAGTATACTCATTTTCACTATATTGATTCTTCCAATCCATGAACATGGTATATTTCTCCATCTATTAGAGTCCTCTTTGATTTCTTTCACCAGTGTTTTATAGTTTTATATATATATAGGTCTTTAATTTCTTTAGGTAGATATATTCCTAAGTATTTTATTATTTTCATTGCAATGGTGAATGGAATTGTTTCCTTAATTTCTCTTTCTGTTTTCTCATTATTAGTGTATAGGAATGCAAGGGATTTCTGTGTGTTGATTTTATATCCTGCAACTTTACTATATTCGTTGATTAGTTCTAGTAATTTTCTGGTGGAGTCTTTAGGGTTTTCTATGTAGAGAATCATGTCATCTGCAAACAGTGAGAGTTTTACTTCTTCTTTTCCAATTTGGATTCCTTTTATTTCTTTTTCTGCTCTGATTGCTGTGGCCAAAACTTCCAAAACTATGTTGAATAGTAATGGTGAAAGTGGGCACCCTTGTTTTTTTCCTGACTTTAGGGGAAATGCTTTCAATTTTTCACCATTGAGGATAATGTTTGCTGTGGGTTTGTCATATATAGCTTTTATTATGTTGAGGTATGTTCTTTCTATTCCTGCTTTCTGGAGAGTTTTTATCATAAATGGATGTTGAATTTTGTCAAAGGCTTTTTCTGTATCTATTGAGATAATCATATGGTTTTTATTTTTCAATTTGTTAATGTGGTGTATTGCATTGATTGATTTGCAGATATTGAAGAATCCTTACATTCCTGGGATAAAGACCACTTGGTCATGGTGTATGATCTTTTTAATGTGTTGTTGGATTATGATTGCTAGAATTTTGTTAAGGATTTTTGCATCTATGTTCATCAGTGATATTGGCCTGTAGGTGATGAGGTGTTTGGCGAGTGCGGTCGCTGAGACTTATCGCCTCCCCTGTCCCTGCTGCTCGGTTTTCTGTGTGTACAACCAGCGCACCTTCTCAGGTGGATGTTGGCTGTCCAGAACCCCAAGATGTTTTAGTTAGCAAAGAAGCCTGCTTCCAGTTTTGTAGATAATGTCTCTCTGGGGCTGCGATTGCCCCTTTCTGGCTCTGGTTGCCTGTCACTGGAGGGGGATGGTCTGCAGCCGGCTATCTCTGTTCAGTCCTTTGTTCTGTGCGCGGGCCTGGCGGTGTCTTAGGTTAGGGATGGCTTTTTGTGTGGTAGTTATCCCACAGTCTGGTTTGCTAGCCCAAGTTAATTCACTCAAATAGTGCTCAGGGCATTCAGGCCAGATCCTTACTCTAAGCAATGCAGCCCACGCCTCCCTGCCTGGCCCCTGCTTGCTAGTGTCAGGTGCATGCGTCTGTGCTGCTTCTCCGCTGGGGTAGTTACCACTGGGCTCGTAATCTGTGGGTTTTAATTATTTATTTTTTTTCCCTCCCTGATATGTTGTCCTCTGTGCTTCCAAGGCTCTCCACAGATTCAGCAGTGAGAGTGTTTCCTGGTGTTTGGAAATGACCCAATCAAAAAATGGGCCAAAGAACTAAATAGACATTTCTCCAAAGAAGACATACAGATGGCTAACAAACACATGAAAAGATGCTCAACATCACTCATTATCAGAGAAATGCAAATCAAAACCACTATGAGGTACCATTTCACACCAGTCAGAATGGCTGCGATCCAAAAGTCTACAAGGAATAAATGCTGGAGAGGGTGTGGAGAAAAGGGAACCTTCTTACACGGTTGGTAGGCATGCAAACTAGTACAGCCACTATGGAGAACAGTGTGGAGATTCCTTAAAAAACTGGAAATAGAACTGCCTTATGACCCAGCAATCCCACTGCTGGGCATACACACTGAGGAAACCAGAATGGAAAGCGACACTTGTACCCCAATGTTCATCGCAGCACTGTTTATAATAGCCAAGACATGGAAGCAACCTAGATGTCCATCAGCAGACGAATGGATAAGAAAGCTGTGGTACATATACATAATGCAATATTACTCAGCCATTATAAAGAATATATTTGAATCAGTTCTAATGAGGTGGATGAAACTGGAGCCTATTATACAGAGTGAAGTAAGCCAGAAAGAAAAATATCAATACAGTATACTAATGCACATATATGGAATTTAGAAAGATAGTAACGATAACCCTATATGCGAAACAGCAAAAGAGACACAGATGTTTAGAACAGTCTTTTGGACTCTGTGGAAGAGGGCAACAGTGGGATGATTTGCGAGAATGGCACTAAAACATGTATATTATCATATGTGAAATGGATCGCCAGTCCAGGTTTGATGCATGAGACAGGGTGCTCAGGGCTGGTGTACTGGGATGACCCAGAGGGATGGGATGGGGAGGGAGGTGGGAGGGGGTTTCAGGATGGGGAACACATGTACACCCGTGGCTGATTCATGTCAATGTATGGCAACACCACTACAATATTGTAAAGTAATTAGCCTCCAATTAAAATGAATAAATTTATTAAAAAAGAAAATGAAAGTAAAAGTCACTCAGTCATGTCTGACTCTTTGTGACCCCATGGACTGTATAGTCAAGGGAATTCTCCAGGCCAGAATACTGGAATGGGTAGCCTTTCCCTTTTCCAGGGGATCTACTCAACCCCGGGACCAGACCCTGGTCTCCTGCGTTGCAGGCGGTTTCTTTATCAGCTGAGCCACAAGGGAAGCCCAAGGATACTGGAGTGGGTAGCCTATCCCTTCTCCAGGGGATCTTCCTAACCTAGGAATCAAACTGGGGTCTCCATTGCAGGTGGGTTCTTTACCAACTGAGCTATGAGGGAAGCTCCCAAGTATCAGTTTAATGTGTACTATATAAATTGCTCCTATGTGAAATTATAATTAATTGTAAAGATAATTTCCATGATAATTATTTTGAGAAGACTATATATCTATAGGGATCACTGTGCTTAGAATCATGATTTGTAAAACATAAGCATGATAAGAAGAGATAGAAATAGACTTTCATGATGGCCAGGTGTTATGAACTTTTAAAAATCTTTTAAAAATTTGTATTTATTTATTTTAATTGAAGGCTAATTACTTTACAATATTGTGGTGGTTTTTGCCATCCATCAACATGAATCAGCCACGGGTGTACATGTGTCCTCTGATTCTGATGAGGTGGATGAAACTGGAGCTTATTATACACAGTGAAGTCAGAAAGATGAACACCAGGTGTTACGTACTTTATAGCTTTACTAGGTCAGCACCAAAGAAATGCTAATTCATTTATTCATTCTTCACATTTGGCATTGTTCCTTCCATCTGATGTTAGAAATATGGCTCACTGTCTCCTAGCCCACATAGGAGGGTATCTCCATTTGAGATCCTTCTAGGGACTGAATGCTTAACCCAAACAGATTTTAAACTTTGCTTAAGGCAGCCAGATTTATTTTCATACATTTTTCATGGAGTGGTGGCTTTTCCTAGAGCCCCCAGTGTTCTGCTATTACAAACAAATATGACAGTTGTCATTTTCATGTTTACATATACAAGTAAATTCATAGAATAAATTCTTACAGGAAAGATTCTGTCTTTAAAGGTCTATAAAAGATTAATTTGATTGATAGTGTCAAGATGTCCTCCAAAGCAATTCCAGTTTACACCCTGATCAAAAATATATGAAACTGCGTTTCTCCATTCACTTGCCAATACTGAATGTGTTAAAATCTTGTTTTCATAACTGTTTTTTAATTTTTATTTATACAATTATAAGTAAGGATAAATGTCTTTCATTTGATATTTGAAGAGGTCTAGAGTTCATACTTCTGGATATTTGGGCAGGTTCTGTAAAACACAGCTTTTAGCTTATGAATTTGGAGCTGCATTTCCATTTACTTTAGCAAAAGAAATATTGTCAAATTAAAAAAAATACAGAGTTATTCATATTAAGAATACTCTGAGCATATCTCTCTTTGGCAAAAATACTTATTTTGGATATATGAATATTTCTATTGACTTTGGTTTCATAGAAGTGTGTGGGTGTTTTCCTTCCATGAATAAGAATGAGATTAGTTCACTTAAAAGTATTGAAAGTAGATGGTGTCTTCCATACAAAAAACCAATCTTTTAATTTTCTTGCTATCTTAGGCTGAATCAATAAACCTAGGCTATGAAACAATGAATGAAACTTATCCCCTGGGATTTCCTGGAGGTGATTATTTTCTGAGAGAACTCTATTCCACTTAGCACATACCTTATTTTGGAGGAGAGAAATTCTTTTGGCTTACTGAGTTAGTTGTATCACTTAAATGAAATCTGAAGCCTCATCTACAAGTAATGACTTCCGTTTAACTCTGCTGCTGCTAAGTCGCTTCAGTCGTGTCCGACTCTGTGCGACCCCATAGATGGCAGCCCACCAGGCTTCCCTGTCCCTGGGATTCTCCAGGCAAGAACACTGGAGTGGGTTGCCATTTCCTTCTCCAATGCATGAAAGTGAAAAGTCAAAGTGAAGTCGCTCAGTTGTGTCCGACTCCTAGAGACCCCATGGACTGCAGCCTACCAGGCTCCTCCATCCATGGGATTTTCCAGGCAAGAGTACTGGAGTGGGGTGCCATTTCCTTCTCCATCTGTTTAACTCTACCATCTGTTATTTTGGTGGCAGACATCTAGTCACCTAGAGACTAAGCCAAATGTGCAGGATAAAGATGAGATAGAGGTTAAACTGTAAATTTCTTAACAGAACAATATCTACAATTTAATATAGTTCATCACAACATTCTTAAAGATAAACATTTATGTCTAAAATGTGTTAGATTTCACATCATTATTTATGGATTTCATGAATTAATGTGGAAAATATATCAGATTACTTATTAGCTTTGGATGGCCACAGTACTATGAAGATAGCTTTTCAATAAAATTTAATGAGGTTTATTCAGTGACAGGAACTGTTAGGATTAAAGGTAGCACTTTGATCCATAGGTGGAAATCAAATTCAAGAATCTCATTGTGGTAAATAAGAGGTCCTCTCTGTCATTTTGAGGTGTCATATGGAGGGCATAGCATTTTTGTAATACCAGGGATTGCAGAAGAAAATATATTTCTTCTGAAATAGGGGGGGTTTGGGATTATTTTAGTTCAGTTGCTCAGTCATGTCTGACTCTGTGATCCAATGGACTGCAGCATGCCAGGCCTCCCTGTCCATCATCAATGCCTGGAGTTTACACAAACTCATGTCCATTGAGTTGGTGGTACCATCCAACCATCTCATCCTCTGTTGTCCTCTTCTCCTCTCACCTTCAATCTTTCCCAGCATCAGGGTCTTTCCAAATGAGTTAGTTCTTTGCATGAGGTAGCCAAAGTATTGGAGTTTCAGCTTCAGCACCAGTCCTTCCAATGTATATTCAGGACTGATTTCCTTTAGGATGGACTGGTTGGATCTCCTTGGAGTCCAAGGGACTCTTAAGAGTCTTCTCCAAAACCACAGTTCAAAAGCATCAATTCTTTGGTGCTCAGCTTTCTTTATAGTCCAACTCTCACATCCATACATGACCACTGGAAAAACCATAGCTTTAACTAACCAACGTTTGTTGGCAAAGTAATCTCTCTGCTTTTGTATATGCTGTCTAGGTTGGTCATAACTTTCCTACCAAGGAGTAAGCATCTATTAATTTCATGGCTGCAGTCACCATCTGCAGTGATTTGGGAGCCCAGAGAAATAAAGTCTCTTACTCTTTCTACTGTTTCCCCATCTATTTGCCATGAAGTGATGGGACCAGATGCCATGATCTTAGTTTTCTGAATGTTGAATTTTAAAACAACTTTTTCACTCTCCTCTTTCATTTTCATCAAGAGGCTCTTTAATTCTTCCTTGGTTTCTGCCATAAGGGTGGTGTCATCCTCATATATGAGGTTATCAATATTTCTCCCGGCAATCTTGATTTCAGCTTGTGCTTCATCCAGCCTGGCATTTCTCATGATGTACTCTGCGTATAAGTAAGCAGGCTAACAATATACAGCCTTGAGGTACTCCTTTCCCAATGTGGAACCAGTCTGTTGTTCCATGTCCAGTCCTAACTGTTGCTTCTTGACCTGCATACAAATTTCTCAGGAGGCAGGTCAGGAGGTCTGGTATTCCCATCTCTTGAAGAATTTTCCAGTTTCTTGTGATCCACACATTCAAAAGCTTTGGCATAGTCAATAAAGCAAAAGTAGATTTTTTTTTTTTTTCTGTAACTCTCTTGCTTTTGCAAAGATCCAGCAGATGTTGGCAATTTGATCTCTGATTCCTCTGCCTTTTCTAAAACCAGCTGGAACATCTGAAAGTCCATGGTTCACATACTGTTGAAGCCTGGCTTGGAGAATCTTGAGCATTACTTTACTATTATGTGAGATGAGTACAATTGTCCAGTACTTTGAGCATTCTTTGGCATTGCTTTTCTTTGGGATTGGAATGAAAACTGACCTTTTCCAGTCCTGCGGCCACTGCTGAGTTTTCCAGGTTTGCTAGCATGTTGAGGGTAGCACTTTCACAGCATCATCTTTTAGGATTTGAAACAACTCAACTGGAATTTCATCACTTCCACGAGCTTTGTTCATAGTGATGCTTCCTAAGGCCCACTTGACTTCGCATTTCAGGATGTCTGGCTCTAGGTGACTGATGACACCATCGTGATTATCTGGGTCATGAAGATCTTTTTTGTACAGTTCTTCTGTGTTTTCTTGCCACATCTTAATATCTTCTGCTTCTGCTAGGTCCATACCATTTCTTTCCTTTATTGAGCCCATCTTTGCATGAATTATTCCCTTAGTATCTCTAATTTTCTTGAAGAGATCTCTAGTCTTTCCTATTCTATTGTTTTCCTCTATTTCTTTGCACTAATCACTGAGGAAGGCTTTCTTATCTCTCTTTGCTATTCTTTGAAACTCTGCATTCAAATGAGTATATCTTTCCTTTACTCCCTTGCTTTTCGCTTCTCTTCCTTTCTCAGCTATCGGTAAGGCCTCCTCAGATAGCCATTTTACTTTTTTTGCATTTCTTTTTCTTGGGGATGGTCTTACTTGCCACTTGCTAATTCATGTTTATAGAATTAATACTTTTATTTTCTCTTCTGATCAATGTCCTGTGTTTAATGTTTCTTTCTTTTTCCCCAGATTATTTTCAAACTCCATATGTTAGCTATTTTTTTTCTTTGAAAGAAAATTTGAAGAAAACATAACAGCATACAACATACAGTAGAAAGCACGGTGCTTGACACTTACCTCATTTTATAGGTGAAATAACTAGGCCTCAGAAAGTAAAGGTGGCTTTTAAGTGATTCAGTGTTTAAGTGGTGGATTGGTGGATTTATGATTTGAACTCATAACTGGTAGACTTGAAAAGCCAATCTCTAAACATTATACTATGTTACTTCAGTCAGGCTAGCTAGTACACAAAGGGGGCTAATTGCTAGCTGCTTGAACATATGAATGCAACTGTCTTAACTTACTGTGTCTTGCAGTGCATTTCAGGAACCCATAGCTTTGAAACTGGGGCAAATAATCATACTGATTTTTTCCTATATTAGTTATCTGGGTGATGATGTCCTTAGATTCTTTCTACAAAGTGAAAGGGAATTTACTTCTCTTGAGGTTCTTCTACATAACTACCATGCTATATATAATCATATTTTAATACTCATTTTAAATCTCTGAAGTAATCATAGAGAAAAAGTGAAGTGAAAGTGTTAGCCTCTCGGTCGTGTCTGACTCTTTACCACCTATGGACTGTAGCCTACCAGGCTCCTCTGTCCATGGAATTCTCCAGGCAAGAATACTGGAGTGGGTAGCCATTTCTTTCTCCAGGGGATCTTCCTGACCCAGGGGTTGAACAGAGGTCTCCTGTAGTGCAGGCAGATTCTTTACCATCTGAGTCACCAGGGAAGCCCAAACATGGAAAAATTGAGGCTTATCAGCTTGCCCAAGGGAGGCAAGCATTCTAAGTGCAGCTCTAAATTCAGATTCCCATCATGCCCATGGTCAATATAAGGTTAACCAAAATATAACCATTTTGTTTTAGAGACAAACATTATAAAGAGTTTAACTTTTTGTGTGTATGACCCAAATCTCAAACACAATAAAGTTTTAAAATATTTATATCAAATCTAAAAAAAAAGTTTTCACTATTTTCTATTTTTAAGTCATTTTAACTTGAGTTCTCAAATGGGAAACATGTGACAAAATCTCAAGATTTTAGGAAATACAGAAGCAATGATCTTGTGACTCTGCCTTTTCCCATGAGTGGACCTAGTTTTCAGAACCAAAATATCATTATTTTACCAGTGGGAGATTTGGGAAAATGTTTTAGGTAACAGAATAGGTTATTTTGACTCATGTCTCCATTATTCCATTTCAGGTATGCCTCAGGTCAAACACATTCTTTTGAAACACACTATCTCAAATAAAAGCCCTTTCTAGAATACCCAAAGAAGAATCTGAAAGTATTTCCCTAAAACCAGTACCAAGGAGATGCTATATTCTGGTTAGAATATGTGTTCATGAATTGAAATGGGCTGAAATCATTTGAATGGGCTGAACTTGAACATTAAGCATACTATTTTGAGAAGTATAAAAAATTACAAGCAAAGGGATTAACATTTTTTCAGGCAATTAGACTTTGAGCTTAATTTAGTTTTATGACTTTAAAAGAAAGAGATACTTAAAAATTTTAAAAATGAACTCATCCTTTGCATTAACATAATGAGTAAACCAATCCAGTTCCAGCATGGTAAGCCTTGGAGATAGGAATCATGACCTCAGTTATGAAATATCCACAATAAATATAGCTTTTCCTGTACATCCTCAGTTTACTGCCTTTAACAAGAATTAAGTGTTCTGTACTTGTTATGATGTGATTTGTGTTATGACTCCTGGTCATCTTGTGTGAAACTTATAGGATAAGCTATGTTAAACTATGTTAAGTAGTCAAAATGGAGTCACAGTGTCAATGTGAACCTCTATATTAGTTGTTGTCTGCAATAGGACTATGAATGTCCTAGACTGATAAACTAAGAGTATTATTTTAGGTGAGTTTGATGGGTCATGTAATGTCACAGGAACAGAAAGAGCAAAGCATAGATCCCTTCCCCTGGGGCAAACCATTACCCCGTTAGAAGGAGCTTCAAAGAGTTGCAGAAAAGGAAAGGTTTTTAAAGTGGGAGGGACAGGGAAGTCATAAGCAAAAAAAAAGAGGATTATTTCAATAAGGTCATCTTCCTTTGGGGGAAGGCAAGGGTGTAGTGCCAGGAAATTCCAGACTAAATAGTTAAGATTACCTTCTTAGAAGAGGCTGGAACTATAATTAGGTTAGGTATTAAGTCTTGCTTTACTGACCTGGGGTTAGCATCAGTGATTCCATTTTGGCCTGTTTCTTTTTTTTTTTTTAACACTTGTATGTCCAGTTGAATGGTGTGTCCTATGTTGTTGAAAACAAAGCAGCTAATGGTGTTCATTTCATGAGTGATCACTTCAGATGAGAATTCCCTGAAACTAAATTGTTTGAAGTATCTTCTATTATCATTAATTTTCATCTTAGCATTTTGTTTCCCACTAACTTATACCTGATAATCCCCAAAATGAGAACCCAGTTGACTCAGGAATCAGCTTCATCAAAAACAAGTCAAAATTCAGAAGACAATGTTATACATGGGGATTATTTGGCATGAATCTTCTATATCAGAAAGAAATATCTGTCAGTAATAAAGGGAATCCCACAAAGAAATGAAAGCTGGTCATTTCACAACAGTATTTCTCTCCCTCTACTTCTCCCTTAAGCTTACTCCACTGATCTCTTTTCCTCTTCCTCTCCCTCCATGACCCATCTCTCTCCTTGATTCTTCTTTGTCAATGACTATGCTATTAAAAAGAGTACAAATGCACAATAAAAATTATTTTCTAAAATCAATATAGTAAAAGCTTCATGTCAATGAAATACATCCTATGATGTGATAAAATGTATTTCTTATTCATAAATTTGTTTAACCATCCTTAGTGACTATGTATTTTTCCATTGCAAGACAAGTATTCAGTTTTTCCAGAAAATTCAATATTTGGGGTTCTTATGTAATTCCATGCTGATTTGTTAAGGGAGACAAAGAAAACACATAACTTATAATAGACTTTCCTATCTTCTTTAATTTCAAAAGTTTTCAAAAGGGTTTTTTTCCTCTCACTCTTTAAATATCCCAATACCATATTGGAAAAAAACCACAATTAATCTATGAAGCATAGAACTACAGCTTGAATTAATAAACAAACCTGGTATAGAAAAGTGAATATGATTATTCTACATGTTTTAAAATTGAGATATGCAGCTATACCCACAGAAACAATTTCTGGACTTACAGACAAGTAGGATTAATGTTAATAGTGGCTGTCTTTAGGAGATTCAAGAGTGTGGGATTGTGGGAGACTTTAACTTCTCACGTTATACTTCTTTGAGCATGTATTATATTTAATTACATGTATGTATAACCTTGTTATTTTTTAAACATCAAAGAGGCTAGTGAAATTATAGACCAAATAAATATAATATGGAGAATATTAAACTTGTGGCTGACAATAGTAAAACATTGCATTATAAATCCAGGACTTTGTATGTATCCTCTATAAAAAGAAAGCTTGATCTTAAACTAGATACTCAGGATTCTGGGGACAGTTTTTTTTTTTTTTTTTTTTTAATTGAAGGGTAATTGTTTTACAATATTGTGTTGGTTTCTGCCATACATCAGTATCAATCAGCGACAGGGGTAATGTGTCTCCCCCTCTCTTGGCCCTCCCTCCCACCGCCCACCCTATCCCACCCCTCTAGGTTGTCATAGAGCACCAGTTTGAGCTCCCTGAACCATACAGCATATTCCCACTATTTATTTTATATATAGTAGTGTATATGTTTCCATGCTACTCTCTTCATTCATCCCACCCAATTCTTTCCCCCATGTTCACAAGTCTGTTCTCTGTGTCTGCATCTCCATTGCTGCCCTGCAAGTAGATTCATCAGTACCATCTTTCTAGATTCCATATTTATGTGTTAATATATGATATTTGTTTTTCTCTTTCTGACTGAGTTTACTCTGTGTAATAGGCTCTGTGTTCATTCACCTCATTAGAACTGACTCAAATGTGGTCCTTTTACAGCTGAGTAATATTCCATTGTATATATGTACCACAGCTTCTTTATCCATTCATTTGCTGATGGACATCTAGGTTGCTTTCATGTCCTTAGCTATTGTAAACAGTGTTGCAATGAACACTGAGGTAAATGTGTTTTTTTTTTTTTCAATTATGGTTTTCTCAGGGTATATGCCCAGTACTGGGATTGTTAGGTCATATGGCAGTTTTCTTCCTAGTTTTTTAAGGAATCTCCATACTATTTTCTTTGGAGCAAGTTTTAGAATGACTGACTATAACTGGTATATTAGAGCTCAAAAAAATTTATTGGTGACAGGAAAGAATGACCAATTAGTAAATGTGTGCTTGCTCAGGCCATGGCAGCCAGGGCTGTTCAGTTGGCTGCACAGAATCATGGGATTAAGCAATCTCCTACTCTCCCTGCCATCACTGAGTAAATGGTGAGTTTCTGCCTGTGGTCCTCTTGGCAGGCCCTATGTCTCCTGCCCAGTCATAGCAGTCAGAGGCTGCTTGGTCACACAGCAGTCTCCACTCTCCCTCTTGTGATGCCTGAGAGCTCATGGTATGGATGTGCAGATCCGTGGTTACTGCACTGTGAGCCCTGGTCCCCACCAGGGCTGTGGTATAGCTGTCATCTCCTGCCAGCACCTTCACCAGGAATAAGGTGGCTGGATATCTCAATGTCCATATTGAAAAGGGAGAAAATGCAATTTTCTTCTGTTTTCAAGGAGGTAGTTTTATTTACAGGTTTTATTTATAATTAGCTTTCATTTTTTTTCCTACCTAAAATATTAGAAATACTTTCTAAGAAACTCACCCTGATGCCCAATCTCTTTCTTTAAATGAATTAATTTTTAATTGGGGTATAATTAATTAATTTCTGGTTGGATTATAATTAAACTCAATGTTTTGACTTTCCCTGTTAGGTCTAGACCAGACAGAATTCACAAAACAATTCAGATGACACAAAATAGGAAGGACTCACACTCTTTCTTCTCTTCTGACATCATTCCTTTTTCTACCTCTACACTCAAACTGAACTCACATACCAAGAAATCCTTTTATTCTCAGCTTCAATTATATACTACCTCAAGAGGTTAGAGGTGAACTTGAATGGGTGGTGTGTCAACTCTGGAAATGCGTTGTCAGCTTTAATAAATCTCTCAGTACAATAAGATTTATTGTACTTTTCTAAAACTAAAATGGCAGCTCTCTTGTCTACACAAATAGAATGGATCATATCAACAATTAATATGGCTTCGATGACTACCGGATATTCCCCAAAACTGTAACAGTTTTTTGAGGACCAAAGCAGAAGGATACTTATCTAAATAATAAGACATCCCACATTCAGCCTGGGTTTTCTTGGATTCACTATTTTTCCACAATACAGTATTTAAAAGTGCAAGACTTAGGAGTCATAGGATCTGAATTCTGGTTTCTTCATTTGCTAGCTGCATAATCTAGTGAAAGTAAGTTATCAAATTTCTTTGGTTCTCACTTCTCAACATCTAAGAGCTGGTGTGAAAAAAAGATAATAATGATTGTGAACTGTTTAGAACACACTGCTTGGCACTTCAGTTTAATTCAGTTCAGAAACTCAGTCATGTCTGACTCTTTGCGACCCCATGGACTACAGTATGCCAGGCCTCCCTGTCCATCACCAACTACTGGAGTTTACCCAAACTCATGTCCATTGAGTCGGTGATGCCATCCAACCATCTTATCCTCTGCTATCCCCTTCTTCTCCCACCTTCAGTCTTTCCCAGCATCAGGGTCTTTTCAAATGAGTCAGTTCTTCGCATGAGGTGGCCAAAGTATTGGAGTTTCAGCTTCAGCATCAGTCCTTCAAAGAATATTCAGGACTGATTTCTTTTAGGAGGGACTGGTTGGATCTCCTTGCAGTCTAAGGGACTCCCAACAGTCTCCAATACCACAATTCAAAAACATCAATTCTTCGGCGCTCAGCTTTCTTTATAGTTCAACTCTCACATCCATACATGACTACTGGAAAATCCATAGCTTTGACTAGACGGATGTTTGTTGGCAAAGTAATGTCTCTGCTTTTTAATATACTGTCTAGGTTGCTCATAACTTTTCTTCCAAGGAGCAAGCATCTTTTAATTTCATGGCTATGGTCAGCATCTGCAGTGATTTGGAAGCCCAAAGAAATACAGTCTCTCACTCTTTTCACTGTTTCCCCATCTATTGGCCATGAAGTGATGGGACCAGATGCCATGATCTTAGTTTTCTGAATGTTGAGTTTTAAAACAACTTTTTACTCTCCTCTTCCACTTTTATCAAGAGGTTCTTTAGTTCTTCACTTTCTGCCATAAGGGTGGTGTCATCCTCATATATGAGGTTATCAATATTTCTTCTGGCAATCTTGATTCCAGCCAGAATTTCTCATGAAGTACTCTGCAAAAAGTTAAGCAAGCAAGGTGACAATATACAGCTTTAATGTACTCCTTTCCCAATATAGAACCAGTCTCTTGTTCCATGTCCAGTTTTAACTTTTTGTTCTTGACCTGCATATAGATTACTCAGTAGGCAGGTCAGGTGGTCTGGTATTCCCAACTCTTAAAGAATTTTCCACAGTTTATTGTTATCCACACATTCAAAGACTTTGACATAGTCAATAAAGATGACATAGATGTTTTTCTGGAACTCTTGCTTTTTTGATGATCCAACAGATGTTGGCAATTTGATCTCTGGTTTCTCTGCCTTTTCTAAATTCAGCTTGAACATCTGGAAGTTCACAGTTCACATACTGTTGAAGCCTGGCTTGGAGAATTTTGAGCATTACTTTCTAGTGTGTGAGATGAGTGCAATTATTGATAGTTTGAGCATTCTTTGGCATTGTCTTTCTTTGGGATTGGAATGAAAATGGACCTTTTCCAGTCCTGTGGCCACTGCTGAGTTTTCCAGCTTTGCTGGCATATTGAGTGTAGCACTTTCACAGCATCAACTTTTAGGATATGATATAGCTCAATTGGGATCCATCACCTCCACTAGCTTTGTTCATAGTGATGCTTCCTAAGGCCCACTTGACTTCGCATTCCAGGATGTCTGGCTCTAGGTGACTGATCACACCATCATGATTATCTGGGTCATGAAGATCTTTTTTGTATAGCTCTTCTGTGTAGTTTTTCTACCGCTTCTTAATATCTTGGCACTTAGCAAGACTTTTACAAACACATAGAACTTGACTTGTTATTATTTTTTCTTAACCTCATGAATAGTACCACCTTACACTGGTCACCATATTTACTAATATTTGAATATTATCAAAATCCTTCCTTCCAGCTTCTAAACTCAATCCACTGCAATGGACACTAGAGGCTGTTGTGCCTCTTACTAGGCTGTGTGAGTTTAGGCAAGGTAATTAACCTCTCTGAACTTTATTTTTTCATCTATAAAGAAGGTATAATAATGCCTGAGTCACAGAATGGCTGTATTACATGAGATATTATATGTAAAATATCTGTTACAAAACAAACACTGTATAAGTAATAATAAACCTGTAACACAGTACATGGCATGCTTCCTAGGTGGTGGTAGTCGTAAAGTATCCTCCTGCCAATGCAGGAAATGCAAAAGGCATGGGTTCAGTCCCTGAATTGGGAAGATCCCCTGGAGGAGGAAGTGCAACCAACCCACTCCAGTATTCTTGCCAGAGTTACACTTTTTATGTAATATCTGTCATTTGTAGTTAATTCATTAATTTTATACCTTAATTTGTTATGGTTAACAAATAACTATTATAGAACTAATAATTACAACATAATCATAATATAAAATAGTACCTGTCTTTTCGATGATAATATTATTATAGAAAATTTTATTTACACTGGTTTTGTGGGAATAACATTTTAATCACATTCAACTTCTCTCATTAATAGTGATATTCAGATTTTGTGTTTCATCTTGTGAAAAAATAAGACAGCAAATTATAAAGGGAGAAGAGATAGAAGGAAAACAAAGCAAGAAGGAGCAAGAATTGCAAAAATGCTGTGTAGAGATGGGTCTTGCAGGGTGAAAGCAATTAACAGCCATATGGTCAGAGAGTTAGCTGTTTAGTCCACAGAGGTATACAAATGGAAACTACAGAGATCATTCCAGATGTGTGAATGGAAGAAAAAGTATGATTAAGCCATAAGAATAAAAAGCCCAAAGTAGAAGAATCTATCATTCACTACATTTTGAAATATCAGGGTCATGGTATAAACCCTGAGAAAAAGAGAAAACGTACAGCTCTAGATGCCAACATGGAGGAAGTATACAAAGAAAAAAGGAAATATTTGAAGGACTAAGTGAAGTAGTAAAAAATAAAGGTCCTAGATCTAGAAATTATAGAGCATTGACATAAGGAAAATCTGTAGGGAAATTGATTACCCAGGAACTCTCTGAGTCTGGGGCTTATAATAACGGTGAATCATAGGAAAATAGACAGGGACAGATTTATGTTTAATTTACAAAATATAATTTAAAAACATGAAATTCACATGTGAAAACATATTACCATAAGTCCAACTTGGGGAGGGGATACAATGGTTTTTATAATATTCTATCCTCAGAGTGGTTGCACCAAGTTAATTAGCACAAGTAATGACTGTGTGGATCACAAGAAACTGTGGAAAATTCTGAAAGAGATGGGAATACCAGACCATCTGACCTGCCTCCTGGGAAATCTGTACGCAGGTCAGGAAGCAAGAGTTATAACTGGACATGGAACAAACAGACTGGTTCCACATTGGGAAAGGAGTACCTCAAGGCTGTATATTGTCACCCTGTTTATTTAACTTAATATGCAGAGTACATCATGAGAAATGCTGGGCTGGAGGGAGCACAAGCTGGAATCAAGATTGCCAGGAGAAATATCAATAACCTCATATATGGAGATGACACCACCCTTATGGCAGAAAGCGAAGAAGAACTAAAGAGCCTCTTGATGAAAATGAAAGAGGAGAGTGAGAAAGTTGGCTGAAAGCTCAACATTCAGAAAACTAAGATCATGGCATCTGGTCCCAACACTTTGTGGCAAATGGGGAAACCATGGAAACAGTGACAGACTTTATTTTTTTGGGCTCCCAAATCACTGCAGATGGTGACTGCAGCCATAAAATTAAAAGATGCTTGTTCCTTGAAAGAAAAGTTATGAGAACCCAGAGAGCATATTAAAAAGCAGAGACATTACTTTGCCAATAAATGTCCATCTAGTCAAAGCTTTGGTTTTTCCAGTAGTCATGTATGGATGTGAGAGTCGGACTATAAAGAAAGCTGAGTGCCAAAGAATTGATGCTTTTGAACTGTGGTGTTGATGAAGACTTTTGAGAGTCCCTTGACTTCAGGGAGATCCAATGAGTTAATCCTAAAGAAAATCAGTGCTGAATATTCATTGGAAGGACTGATGCTGAAGCTGAAACTCCAATGCTTTGGCCACCTGATGTGAAGAACTGACTCATTTGAAAAGACCCTGATGCTGGGAAAGATTGAAGGTGGGAGGAGAAGGGGATGACAGAGGGTAAGATGGTTGGATGGCATCACCAACTCGATGGACATGAGTTTGAGTAAGCTCCAGAAGTTGGTAATGGACAGGGAAGCCTGGTGTGCTACAGTCCATGGGGTCACAAAGAATTGGATATGTGGCACCCCACTCCAGTACTCTTGTCTGGAAAATCCCATGGGTGGAGGAGCCTGGTGGGCTACAGTCCATGGGGTCATTAACAGTCAGACAGGACTAAGCGACTTCACTTTCACTTTTCACTTTCATGCATTGAAGAAGGAAATGGCAATCCACTCCAGCATTCTTGCCTGGAGAATCCTGGGGATGGGGGAGCTTGGTGGGCTGCTGTCTCTGGGGTCACACAGAGTTGGACACGACTGAAGTGACTTAGCAGCAGCAGCAACAGCAGACTGAATGAAGTGAACTGAAGTAATGATTCATCGATGATACTTATAATATTGATAGCAGGTCAAACTTTATGAAAATAAAACTAATAGAAATCAATATAAGGTCCTGCACATCACAAGATCAAGTATAGACATACAGAACTGTGGAAAGGCTTAGGAGAAACTTAACTGGAAAGAATATGAGTGTTGTAGTTGAGTGGACTTTAGGAGATATAGACATATTTGTGGAATGCATCATTTTTATAATCATTTCTATTTGTGATTCAAATTCAAGGAAGCAAGAAAGTTGAAAAAAGTATTGACCTCCCTGTATCACTAATTCTCAGGCTTTCCATTTATGTGGGGATTTATTTCCAATAATGATGTAGTTTAGATGTAAGCTGATTCATGCTTTCTTAGTAACAGCTGGAGTGGCATGGGCTTTTTTTCTATCAGCCCAAATATTTCTTAAAAAGTTCACATACATCATTGTATCATAAAGAATTCGGTATTAGCCCTGACCTTAAATATATTGGCATAGCTATTTATTCAGTCCTGAGAATTGTCAGACATGTTGATGGTGCTCCGCTGAGACGCACTGTGGCTCTCACCACACAGCAGAGCTGAGTTTGCTGGGATTGGTGCCGGATCATCTCTGCCACAAAGGACAGCTTCTCTCGTTCCCTTTTGACTTTGCCTTTTATCCTTGTAATTAAGACTTCTTTGATTTTGTTTGGCAACTCACCATCCATGGAAAAGGATGGCAAGCCTAGGAAACTGGCGCTTTCATAATTTCACAGGGTCCTTGATTAAACTCTGTTCAATTCTGAGAGTCTTAATCAAGGTAATTATCTGACTGAGGGTGTCTGCATGTGCATGCACTCCTCTGGTGGGTTCCTCCAACAGCTGGAAGGTGCTTTGGATGTGGCGGCTCTCCATAATGCGCCCACTGTGGAGGAGCGGTGTGCCTGGATCAGTGGCTCTTTTTAGCGTAGTCCTGAGTGTATGTCTTATATTGATTTGTTTTTAAAACCTTCCAAATGTGTGTAAAGCAGGCTGCTTATTTTGTGCCAGAAGACTAGATTAGGTAATTTGTGATAATGCTACATTCAACCCTTTAATATATTTCACCATAATTCTCACACCAGAGTGCACTAGTTACTTATCTAGCACACTCACTACTTTCCCCAAAATACAACAGGAAATTCAATCCAGAGAAAGGACAGAGGGCATCAGTCATTTTGTGCCATTACAGGTTTACCAAATGCTACATGTTTTAACTTTGTTAATTAGCCAACAGTGCAGAAAACACAAATTAAAATAAATTGTAATGTTAGAAACGTTGCTGTCAAGGAAATATAAATTTCTGTTGGTCAAAATAGTTTTGGGATCTAGTATTGCATACAACTACTGAACTTAGCAGTCTGTTTTGTTATAGTGTTTTGTCCAAGAAAGTTCATCTGGAGTTGGGGGTCTAAAGATTTTCTTAGAAATAATCCAGTCTTTTCCCTTTGATTTATACCTCATACATGAATCTGTCTAACCAGAGCTATTATCTATTTCTGTTTTCCATTTCTTTCCATCAAGGCCTTCAGTTTGTGGATGGAGGCTAGATGAGAATCCTTTAGTCATGACATTTCAGAAGAGGAAGGCTTTGGAGAGCCTCCAAACCAGAATTTTAGTTTCTGCATTTCAGTTTGAGATTTTATTTTTTAATTTGCTAAACTCATTCATAATAATATAATTCTAGTGAACAATTATGGAAATTTCTCATTAACTTCAAGTTTTTGGTATGAGTTACACAGAATGGTTCTGTGAAGACCTACAAGACCTTCTAGACCTAACACCCAAAAAAGATGTCCTCTTCATTATAGGTCTCTTCCTGACCCCATGAACTGCAGCCTACCAGGCTCCTCCATCCATGGGATTTGTCAGGCAAGAGTACTGGAGTGGGGTGCCATTGCCTTCTCTGGTCATTATAGGGCACAGGAATGCAAAAGTAGGAAGTCAAGAACCACCTGGAGTAACAGGCAAATTTGGCCTTGGAGTATGAAATGAAGCAGGGCAAAAGCCAACAGAATTTTGCCAAGAGAACACACTGGTCATAGCAAACACCCTCTTTCAACAACACAAGAGAAGACTCTATACAGGGACATCACCAGATGGTCAATACTGAAATCAGATTGATTATATTCTTTGCAGCCACAGATGGAGAAACTCTATAGTCAGCAAAAACAAGACCGGGAGCTGACTGTGGCTCAGATCATGAACTCCTTACTGCCAAATTCAGACTGAAATTGAAGAAAGTAGGGAAAACCACCAGACCATTCAGGTATGAACTAAATCAAATCCCTTATGATTATACAGTGGAAGTGAGAAATAGATTCAAGGGATAAGATCTGATAGACAGAGTGCCTGAAGAACTGTGGATGGAGGTTTATGGCATTGTACAGGAGGCAGTGATAAAGACCATCCCCAAGAAAAAGAAATGCTAAAAGGCAAAATTGCTGTCTGGGGAGGCCTTACAAATAGCTGAGAACAGAAGAGAAGCTAAAGGCAAAGGAGAAAAGGAAAGACACACCCATTTGAATGCAGAGTTCCAAAGAATAGCAAGGAGAGATAAGAAAGCCTTCCTCAGTGATCAATGCAAAGAAATAGAGGAAAATAGTAGAATGGGAAAGACTAGAGATCTCTTCAAGAAAATTAGACATACCAAGGGAACATTGCATGCAAAGATGGGCTCAATAAAGGACAGAAATGGCATGGATCTAACCAGAAGATATTAAGAAGATGTAGCAAGAATTCACAGAAGAACTACATAAAAAAGATCTTCATGACCCAGATAACCATAATGGTGTGATCACTGACCTAGAGCCAGACATCCTGAAATGTGAAGTCAAGTGGGCCTTAGGAAGCATCACTATGGACAAAGCTAGTGAGGTGATGGAATTCCAGTTGAGCTATTTCAAATCCTAAAAGATGATGCTGTGAAAGTGCTGCATTCAATATGCCAGCAAATTTGGACAACTCAGCAGTGGCCACAGGACTGGAAAATGTCAGTTTTCATTCCAATCCCAAAGAAAGGCAATGCCAACTGAACTCATCTCACACACTAGCAAAGTAATGGTCAAAATTTTCTAAGCCAGTCTTCAACAGTACATGAACCGTGAACTTTCAGATGTTCCAGCTGGATTTAGAAAAGGCAGAGGAACCAGAGATCAAATTGCCAACTTCTGCTGGATCTTCAAAAAAGGAAGAGAGTTCCAGAAAAACATCTAATTTTTGCTTTACGGACTACGCCAAAGCCTTTAACTGTGTGGATCACAATAAACTGTGGAAAATTCTTCAAGAGATGGAACACCAGACCCCCTGACCCGCCTCCTGAGAAATCTGCATGCAGATCAAGAAGCAACACTTAGAACTGGACATGAAACAAGAGACTGGTTCCACATCAGGAAAGGAGTACCTCAGGCTGTATATTGTCACCCTGTTTATTTAACTTATATGCAGAGTACATCATGCAAAATGCCAGGCTGGAGGAAGCACAAGCTGGAATCAAGATTGCTGGGAAAAATATCAATAACCTCAGATACGCAGATGACACCTCCCTTATGGCAGAAAGCAAAGAAGAACTAAAGAGCCTCTTGATGAAAGAGAAAGAGGAGAGCGAAAAAGTTGGCTTAAAGCTCAACATTCAAAAACCTAAGATCATGGCATTCAGTCCCACCACTTCATGGCAAATAGATGGGGAAACAACGGAAACAGTGAGAGACTTTATTTTTTTGAGCACCAAAATCACTGCAGACGATGACTGTAGCCATGAAATTAAAAGATGCTTGTTCCTTGGAAGAAAAGTTATGACTAATGTAGACAGCATATAAATAAGCAGAGACGTTAGTTTGCCAACAAATGTCTGTCTAGTCAAAGCTTTGGTTTTTCCAGTAGTCATGTATGGATGTGAGAGTTGGATTATAAAGAAAGCTGAGCGCTGAAGAATTGATGCTTTTGAACTGTGGTGTTGGAGAGGACTCTTGAGAGTCCCTTGGACTGCAAGGGGATCCAACCAGTCCATCCTAAAGAAAATTTGTCCTGAATATTCATTGGAAGTATTGATGCTGAAGCTGAAACTCCAGTGCTTTGGCCCTCTGAATCAAAGAACTGACTCATTTGAAAAGACCCGGATGCTGGGAAAGATTGAAGGCAGAAGGAGAAGGGGACAGCAGAGGATGAGATGGTTGGATGACGTATCTGACTCGATGGACATTTGTTTGAGTAGACTCTGGGAGTTGGTCATGGATAGGGAAGCCTGGCATGCCACAGTGCATGGGGTCACAAAGAGTAGAACAGGACTGAGTGACTGAACTGAACTGACACAGATTATAAGCCAAATATTTTAAATCACTTTGGTATAATATCTAATAGCATAATGTTAATTAAATAAAACATCTAAAATATCCATACATATAAAATTATATTATCTCTTCCATTTGTTAATTCACATTAAATAAATATGTAAGAAAAAAATAGCTTTGATGACAAAAAATGTGAAGGCTCTATTTTATATTTTTGTGTTTAGATGAAATATGCTTTTATCAAAATGGATAAAAACTGCTTTCATGTCCTCGTGTTTGGAATTCTTAAGCAATTAAAAAATAACTTCCATATGTTGTCTTAGATAACAAAATAAGAGAGACCATGCTAGGTACTTTTTGCAAGTATTTCTCCTGTAAAGATATATTACCAGTATGAATCATTTTAAATTCTAATTTCTGATTTTATTTATAAGGTATTTGTTTCTCATATATGAAAATCACAATAGAAAAGAAATGTTACTAAGTATATTTTTCAACATTTTCTTGCTGTGCCACATAGGAATTTGCTAAGATGAATTCAGTTGGATCTGGCAACTGAATTATTATTATTATTATTATGACATAAATTTCCAGTAGAGTATCTTACCTACATTTTTCTCTAACTTGTTGCTTTTCAATATTTGAGTTCCTCATACTACCTTCTTTAAAATAGTTATCTATATTCCAGAACAAAAATATGTGGCTAAAATCAAACATTTCAAAATTAGGTAACAGACTAAATAATAAGGTGGAAGGACAGGAGATGTGTATGAGAGTATTACTTTCTGTAAGCAGGAAGATAAAAGTGTCTGGAATAAGGGAAACTCTTGATTATTTTTAATTTGAAATAAAAATATTCTTAATTTCAAACAGATGTTCCAGAATCTTAGCTATTATCAATTTTGAGTGGTCAGTATAAATATCTAAAAAAATTTAACTGTCCATCAATATTTGAGAAGATAAAGAGGATGTGATTATATTGAATCTATAAAAAGAAATGTAACTCAGCCATAAAAAGAATGAAATACTGCCATTTGGCAGCAAAGTAGCTAGTCCTAGAGAATATTATCCTTACTAAAATAAGAGAAAGACAAATAATGTATGATATCACTTATGGTAGGAATCTAAACAATAAAACAAACATGTACATGCAAAACAGTAATAGACTCACAGACACAGAAGACAAGCTTTTGGTTGTCAAATGGTAGAGGGGAGAGGCAGAGGCGAGGGGCAAATTAGGGGTCAGGGACTAGAAGAAGCAAACTACTGTGTATAAAATAGATAAGCAAGAGAATATGTTGTATCAGATCAGTTGCTCAGTTGTGTCCGACTCTTTGTGACCCCATGAATCGCAGCACGCCAGGCCTCCCTGTCCATCACCAACACCCAGAGTTCACTGAGACTCATGTCCATCGAGTCAGTGATGCCATCCAGCCATCTCATCTTCTGTCATCCCCTTCTCCTCCTGCCCTCAATCCCTCCCAGCATCAGAGTCTTTTCCAATGAGTCAACTCTAATACAGGGAATTATAGCCATTATCTTGTGATAACTTTAAGGGAGTATAATCTGTAAAAAATCACTGCAGATGGTGACTGCAGCCATGAAATTCAAAGACGCTTACTCCTTGAAAGGAAAGTTATGACCAATCTAGACAGCATATTGAAAAGCAGAGACATTACTTTGCCAATAAATGTCCATCTAGTCAAGGCTATGGTTTTTCCTGTGGTCATGTATGGATGTGAGATTTGGACTGTGAAGAAGGCTGAGCGCCGAAGAATTGATGCTTTTGAACTGTGGTGTTGGAGAAGACTCTTTAGAGTCCCTTGGACTGCAAGGAGATGCAACCAGTCCATTGTGAAGGAGATCAGCCCTGGGATATCTTTGGAGGGAATGATGCTAAAGCTGAAACTCCAGTACTTTGGCCACCTCATGCGTAGATGCTGAAGATGAAACTCCAATACTTTGGTCACCTGATGCAAAGAACTGACTCATTTGAAAAGACCCTGATGATAGGAAAGACTGAGGGCAGGAGGAAAAGGGGACAACAGAGGATGAGATGGTTGGATGGCATCACTGACTCAATGGACATGAGTTTGAGTAAGCTCCAGGAGTTGGTGTTGGACAGGGAGGCCTGGCATGCCGCAGTCCATGGGGTCGCAAAGAGTTGGACATGACTGAGTAACTGAACTGAACTGAGCCTCTTCCCCTCTGTTGACCATTATTACGGGCTCTGTTTGGTGTGTTTCTTTTTATTTAACTTGTTCATTTATTTTGGATTATCTGTTCTTTATATTTCACACAAGTCAAATCATATGGTATTTTTTCTTTTTTCTTAGTTGAAGTAGAGTTGATTTATAATATTAATTTTAGGTATACAGCATTGTGATTCAGTATTTTTTACAGATTAGGTTCAGACCCTTCAATGAACACCCGGGACTGATCTCCTTTAGGATGGACTGGTTGGATCTCCTTGCAGTCCAAGGAACTCTCAAGAGTCTTCTCCAACACCATAGTTGAAAAGCATCAATTCTTCGGCACTCAGCTTTCTTCACAGTCCAACTCTCACATCCATACATGATGGCTGGAAAAACTATAGCCTTGACTAGACGGACCTTTTTTGGCAAGGTAATGTCTCTGCTTTTTTAATATGCTGTCTAGGTTGGTCATAACTTTCCTTCCAAGGAGTAAGCGTCTTTTAATTTCATTGCTGCAATCACCATCAGCAGTGATTTTGGAGCCCCCCAAAATTAAGTCTTTCACTACTTCCATTGTTTCCCCATCTATTTGCCATGAGTAATGGGACCAGATGCCATGATGTTAGTTTTCTGAATGTTGAGCTTTCAGATCAGATCAGATCAGTCACTTAGTCATGTCCAACTCTGCGTGCCCATGAATTGCAGCACGCCAGGCCTCCCTGTCTATCACCAACTCCTGGAGTTCACTCAGACTCAGGTCCATCGAGTCAGTGATGCCATCCAGCCATCTCATCCTCTGTCGTCCCCTTCTCCTCCTGCCTCCAATCCCTCCCAGCATCAGAGTCTTTTCCAATGAGTCAACTCTTCACATGAGGTGGCCAAACTACTGGAGTTTCAGCTTAGCATCATTCCTTCCAGAGAAATCCCAGGGCTGATCTCCTTCAGAATGGACTGATTGGATCTCCTTGCAGTCCAAGGGATTCTCAAGAGTCTTCTCCAACACCACAGTTCAAAAGCATCAATTCTTAGGCGCTCAGCCTTCTTCACAGTCCAAATCTCACATCCATACATGACCACAGGAAAAACCATAGCCTTGACTAGACAGACCTTTGTTGGCAAAGTAATGTCTCTGCTTTTCAATATGCTATCTAGGTTGGTCATAACTTTCCTTCCAAGGAGTAAGTGTCTTAATTTTGTGGCTGCAATCACCATCTGCAGTGGTTTTGGAGCCCCCAAAAATAAAGTCTGACACTGTTTCCACTGTTTCCCCATCTATTTCCCATAAAGTGATGGGACCGGATGCCATGATCTTTGTTTTCTGAATGTTGAGCTTTAAACCAACTTTTTCACTCTCCTCTTTCACCTTCATCGAGGCTTTTTAGTTCCTCTTCACTTTCTGCCATAAGGGTGGTGTCACCTGCATATCTGAGGTTATTGATATTTCTCCTGGCAATCTTGATTCCAGCTTGTGCTTCTTCCAGCCCAGCGTTTCTCATGATGTATTCTGCATAGAAGTTAAATAAGCAGGTGACAATATACAGCCTTGACATACTCCTTTTCCTATTTGGAAAGTCTGTTGTTCTATGTCCAGTTCTAACTGTTGCTTCCTGACCTGCATACAGATTTCTCAAGAGGCAGGTCAGGTGGTCTGGTATTCCCATCTCTTTCAGAATTTTCCACAGTTTATTGTGATCCACACAGTCAAAGGCTTTGGCATAATCAATAAAGCAGAAATAGATGTTTTCATGGAACTCTCTTGCTTTTTCCATGATCCAGTGGATGCTGGAAATTTGATCTCTGATTCCTCTGTCTTTTCTAAAACCAGCTTGAACATCTGGAAGTTCACGGTTCACGTATTGCTGAAGCCTGGCTTGGAGATATTTGAGCATTACTTTACTAGCAGGTGAGATGAGTACAATTGTGCGGTCATTTGAGCATTCTTTGGCATTGCCTTTCTTTGGGATTGGAATGAAAACTGACCTTTTCCAGTCCTGTGGCCACTGCTGAGTTTTCCAACTTTGCTGGCATATTGAGTGCAGCACTTTCACAGCATCATCTTTCAGGATTTGAAATAGCTCAACTGGAATTCTGTCACCTCCACTAGCTTTGTTTGTAGTGATGCTTTCTAAGGCCCACTTGACTTCACATTCCAAGATGTCTGGCTCTAGGTCAGTGATCACACCATCGTGATTATCTGCCTCATGAAGATCTTTTTTGTATAGTTCTTCTGTGTATTCTTGCCACCTCTTCTTAATGTCTTCTGCTTCTGTTAGGTCCATACCATTTCTGTCCTTTATCGAGCCCATCTTTGCATGAAATGTCCCCTTGGTATCTCTAATTTTCTTGAAGAGATCTGTAGTCTTTCCCATTCTGTTGTTTTCCTCTATTTCTTTGCATTAATCACTGAGGAAGGCTTTCTTATCTCTCCTTGCTATTCTTTGGAAGTCTGCATTCAGATGCTTATATCTTTCATTTTATTTTTTGCTTTTTGCTTCTCTTCTTTTCACAGCTATTTGTAAGACCTCCCCAGACAGCCATTTTGCTTTTTTGTATTTCTTTTCCATGGGGATGGTCTTGATCCCTGTCTCCTGTACAATGTCGGGAACCTCATTCCATAGTTTATCAGGCACTCTCTCGAATCTAGGCCCTTAAATCTATTTCTCAATCCCACTGTATAATCATAAGGGATTTAATTTAGGTCATACCTGAATGGTCTAGTGGTTTTCCCTATTTTCTTCAACTTAAGTCTGAATTTGGCAATAAGGAGTTCATGATCTGAGCCACAGTCAGCTCCTGGTCTTGTTTTTGTTGAGTGTATAGAGCTTCTCCATCTTTGGCTGCAAAGAATATAATCAATCTGATTTCGGTGTTGACCATCTGGTGATGTCCATGTGTAGAGTCTTCTCTTGTGTTGTTGGAAGAGGGTGTTTGTTATGACCAGTGCATTTTCTTGGCAAAACTCTATTAGCCTTTGCCCTGCTTCATTCCGTACGCCAAGGCCAAATTTGCCTGTTACTCATAAAAGATAATATATGAATTCATTTATAAGATATGAGAAAATAGCCAAATCTATAGAGACAGGAGGTAGATTAGCAGTTGCCAGAGGCTTGTGGAAGGCAAGTATGGGTAATGACTTCTCATAGGTCCATTTCTTTCAGGGGTGATAAAGATATTATAAAATCAGTAGTGAAATTTGCACATTTTTATGAATCTACCCAAAACCATTGAATTATACATATTAAATGGCTAAATTGCATTGGTATATGAATTATATGTCCATAAACTTGCTTTAAAAAACCAAAAATACATGCACACACACAAAAAACCGGATTCATTTTGCTTTGAATATCTACCTGACAGCTTTTTGTTGCTCTTGACTCTAAGAAAATGGTCATGTTACTTAACATTTGTGTGTTCACTGTATCACTGTATTTTATAGTATAATTATAAAGATTGAAAGAGGTAGTATTTGGAAATTGATAAGCCCAGTACCTGATCCAAGTAACAAATCAAGATATTAGTTCCTTATCCTCCTCCTATTCTTATCTCATTGTTTCACTATTATGTTTACAAAATTTTCTATGTCTCTGTGGCTTTTTTTCTCCAATTCCTCCATATGGCTTTCAATATCTCCCTATTACTATTTCACATTCCATGCCAGGTGGCTGCTAATTATCTTCTACCAATCACCTTGACAATATTCTCCATGAGCATTCCAACAGTGATTGCAAAAGTCACTTTCTTTATACACAGCCCAGTGAATCAGAATACTTTAAAGAAGAATAGTATGATTTTGTGCAGTAATAAAAAAGAAACAATTCAGAAGTTGATTTTTTAGGTGCTCCAAACCAACAATTCTTCAAGCACCCAACCATTAACTTGGCATTTTTCCTTTTTCACAACAGAGAGTATTGGTAAAGCTTGAGGAACTTATATTTTCTTATAAAGGAAAATATAAGAACGGAATAAGGGAAGTTTTCATCAGAGAGTCAGTGTAACACCAGGATGATTCTTTTTTCACCTTTGAAAGGCATGTTTTATGTATTACTTAAAAATAAACTGGTACACTCTACTCTGTATATATTTTTACTATAATTATTTAATAATAATACACAAAACTAAAACCAGTCACATTACAGACTACTAGAAAAGTACTCTTATGTTTTAGTGGTAATCTCAAAGAGGGAAATCTTTCCTTCTCTCTTATTTGAGATTTTCAAATTTTCTATAACCGAGCATGTGTTACTTTTGTGTAAGAAAAACATTACATGAACATTTAGAAGAAGAAGATGGGTAGTATCTTAGATAACTTGCACTTAAACATATTTGTACACACAAAAAAATTGAGGTGTCAATAGTCAGGGGGACTTATTATAGTGAATATAGTTGAACGTGGGTACCAATGTCAGCAGCTTTTTGTAGAGACTCCCCACAAATCTATGAGACATGCCGTGACAATTCTTAGAACAAGTAATCAAGGTTATTTCAGCAAGCAGCTGTCTTACAAACACCTCCAGGATACCCTTGAAGGTTGAAGGATGTTGATCAAAGCAAAGTCTCTTGTGAGACTTCAGAGACATTTCAGCAGGACATTAAAACAAAATGAGGGACCTGACATCAACTTAACTTCCTACCCTAATGTGGTTAGTCCTACTGGCACCATGCCTCTGATGTTATGCATGCCCAATGATTTAGATGACAACGCATTGCTGTCACCATAGCAAAAATAGGATAATAGCTATTAGTGTATACTCCATGCCCATAAATGTTTAGGAAAGAAAGCCCAGTTTACTAGGATTAACTTCTCTTTTATAGGGCAAAATGGTACCTTGGAAACTGCCTTTCCCCAAGGAAGGGCTAAGGAGAGGTCATTCAGTAGTACTACAGAATTAATCCTGCTGTATATCAACTTTTCACATGGGACAGACAAACAGAAGACCCCCAATGGCCTATCCCTATCTTGGGCTCCTGAAGGAAACACTTCACTCTGTGTTAACTGGTAAGAGTCAGAAATGAAGAAAGACATTGATTTCAAAAGGCAAAGTCTTAAAATTCTCTAGTGAATAGATTTGCAAGGGTGAAAATAATTTTCCCATTCACATTGCATTGGGCACATTTGAAGTTTTAAGAAATTCTATCAACAAAGTATAATATGGATACACATTGCTGCTGCTGCTAAGTCGCTTCAGTCGTGTCCAACTCTTTGCGACCCCATAGATGGCAACCCACCAGGCTCCTCTGTCCCTGGGATTCTCCAGGCAAGAACACTGGAGTGGTTTGCCATTTCCTTATCCAATGCATGAAAATGAAGTCCGTCAGTCGTGTCCGACTCTTTGCGACCCCATGGACTGTAGCCTGACAGGCCCCTCCATCCATGGGATTTTCTAGGCAAGAGTACTGGAGTGGGGAACCGTTGCCTTCTCCAGAGAAGGATACACATTACCAAGTTCTATTAAAGTCACAGCATTCCCAAACAGCCAAGAACAGGAAACATATTTGAAGGATGAGCAATCAGAAATTTCAATGTTACAAGATACATATAATATTTAGTTTTTAAATTCTAATATATGTTACCTCTTCTCTCACCATGTTATTGTTCCCCTGAACTAAAAGATTAACTCCAAGTCTTCACTAAAAGAGGAAAATACTGGTTATCCTATCACTATGGACATACCTAGCTTACTTAATGCAGCTCTGCTGTGCTTAGTTGCTCAGTCGAGTCTGACTCTGTGTGTGTGACCCTATGGACTGTAGCCCTCCAGGCTCCTCTGAACTTGGGGATTCCAGGCAAGGATACTGGAGTGGGTTGCCATGCCCTCCTCCAGGGGATATTACCAACCCAGGGATTGAAGCCAGGTCTCCTGTGTTGCAGGTAGATTCTTTACTGTCTGAGCCATCAGGGAAGCCCACTTCATACAGGAAAAGGGGAAACCATATTCACTTTCCTGCATGCTCCTCCTCCCTCCCTCCTTCCACAGCACTTCCCCACACACACACACACTCACATACACACACAAACAGGAACATTTATGTGTACCAGAGAACTCTGATATATCTAGCTCTCCTTCCTTTTTTTCCTTTTTGTCTTTGTATGGGAACAGAATCAGAAGGTTGTTTTCAGTTCCTGTTCACATAATTATCAAGGAAAATTGGACATTGTCTTGTCCACCAATAAGGTAACCTAAACTGTGAATCTAGGGGGAATACAAGACTATAGTTGCAGCTTGTTACACCTCATGGGCTTCCCTTGTGGCTCAGCTGGTAAAGAATCCACCTGCAATGTAGGAGACCTGGGTTCGATCCCTGGGTTGGGAAGATCCCCTGAAGAAGGGAAAGGCTACCCACTCCAGTATTCTGGCCTGGAGAATTCCATGGACTGTATAGTCCATGGGGTCACAAAGAGTCGAACATGACTGAGTGACTTTCACTTCGCTTCTCACCTCATGACCTAGGATTACATGGATTGTTCACTTAGTGAAATCCAGTCTATGTTAACTAGATAGAGGAGAAAAGATCTATGAAATAGAAGAAGTTCACAAAAGCTGGTGGTCTTAATTAATAGACAATGAACACACTGATGTGAGAAACTGGATTAAAGTTTGAGTTTTCCTTACCAGAAACCACCACACATTGAGGTTTTCTAATTGTGATTGTAAACTCTAAGACATTTCTTGATTTGGCCTCAAACCATATTTCCGAGCATCACATTCAACTTGTCGTGCTTTTCCTAGCGTGACTTTTATGCTGTCCCAAACCTGCTCCTGTATTTTCTTGCCTGAAGGATTTGGAGTAATTTTCATTGTCCCCAAAGAAAAGTGCAAAATGTGGAGTTATTTCAGTCTATCCTGTTAATGGACTTGGATCATGCCATTATTGTAACACTTAATGCATTCTGATTTTTCTTAAACTGAGTTTTGTATGTCTCTAAACTGTAAACTTCCTGAGGGCAAGAACCATTTGTTACTTTAAGTATTAACAGAATGAATCCTGGAGTCACATAACCAGAAATAATACCTAGCCTTTATAACCTAGAGGCTGTTTGGATTTGTGCAAAATTCATAACCTCTTTGAGCCTCAGTTTCCTAATTCATGCCTCAGCAATATATCTGATACAGCTGTAATGAGGTTTAAACATGATGGTGTATTGAGTTAGGGAGTATGGGGTCGACATGTACACACTGGTATATTTCAAATGGATAACCAATAAGGACCTACTGTATAGCACAGGGAACTCTGTTCAATGTTATGTGGCAGCCTGGATGGGAGGGGAGTTTGGGGGAGAATGAATACATGTATATGTATGGCTGAGTTCCCTTGCTGTTCATCTGAAACTGTCACAATATTGTTAACTAGCTAGTGAAAAGAAAGTGAAAGTGTTTGTCATTCAGTCATGTCTGACTCTTTGTGACCCCATGGACTGTAGCCTACCAGATTCCTGTGTCCGTGGAATTCTTCAGGCAATTATACTAGAGTGGGTTGCCATTCCCTTCTCCAGGAGATCTTCCCAACCGAGGGATAGAACCCAGGTCTCCCACAGTGCAAGCAGGTTCTTTACCAGCTGAGTCACCAGGGAATCTAATATAAAATTAAAAAAAAAATCTCTTACCACAGTGGCAAACAATGAATACTGTTATTATTATCTGCACTTCCCAGAATGCCTAGCATAGGGTTAAGATTATATTGATATTCGCCATAACAGTTTTAATTATTGAATGAACAAAAATATTTTCTTTATAAGTCACTGAAGTTTCTTAGTCTTTTAAAAAGTTTGTGACAACCAAGAAGAAATAACCAAAAGAGTTAATTGTGTGTGCAACAAATAAGTAAGTCTGTGCAAACATCCAGACCAACAGGAACACTGTAAGTGGTGAGCTGGAAGCACTTCCTTGGAAGAACAAAGAAATGCAAAGATATGCAGAGGATATCATCTATCTGAAATTAGTGTATTAGTGCTCTCATTGACACTATCAGGAAACCCACCTGCTAAAGCCCTGTCTGGGAATCCTCGGGGGCTCTGATGCAAAATAATAGCCAGTGTACATAAGAAACCAGGTCACCAGCCTGGAAATGGCCCTTATTCAACCTGCCTGTTCTTGTTTGGACTGTGGTGCCACATATAAGAGAAAGAAAGTTTTGGCTTTATAGATGAAAGAAAATGACTTACTTTTGCCCCATGGAAACATATCTTTATAATAAAAAAAGGACATCCTATGGTTTGAAAGTAAACTGGAATGGCAATTACCTATCCAATGGAAACTGAGCTGTCCACTGACAAAGAAAAGTCTTTGAAAGTATTCTTGTTTATTAATCTTACCTTAATGTTAAAAATATTCATGTAGTTTTCTATTATAACTAAAATAGGTGTTGTGGCCTTTGAGCAATGGTGCTTCATTATTAAAACTTGCTAATATAGGCCATCCTCATCCTCAATTTATTGTGGAGAAAAATTAAAAATATTTTTCTTAAAGTGAAATGCTTTCAGCACAGTGTTACGGCCACTATGGAAAATAGCATGGAAGCGCCTCTGAAGCCTAAAAGTAGAGTTTCTGTATGATTCAGCAATCCCACTCTTGTGCATATACCTGGATAAAACTATAATTCAAAAAGATACACGCACTTCTATGTTCACAGTGGCACCATTCACAGTACCCAAGTCATGGAAGCAGCATAAATGTCCGTCAACAAATGAATGGATAAAGAAGATGTGGTGCATATATACAATGAAATACTTGGCCATAAAAAAGAATGAAATAATGCCAGCTGCAGTAACATGGATGCAACTAGAGATCATCTTACTAAGTGAAGTAAGTCAGAAAGGGAAAGATAAATACCATATGATATAACTTTTATGTAGAACCTAAAATATGGCACAAATGGATTTATCTACAAAACAGAAGCAACCTTACAGAGAATAGACTTGGGGTTGCTGAGGAGGAGGGAGGGTGGGGTTAGTAGATGCAAGCTATTACATTTAGAATGTATAAACAAGCCCCTACTGTAAAGCACAGAGAACCATATCTAATCTAGGATAAACCATAACTGAAGATAATAGAAAAATAGAATGTATGTATGTGTATAACTGAGTCGCTGTGCTGTACAGCAGGCGTTAGCTCAATATTGTAAACCAACTACATTTCAATAAAAGATTTTAATGAAATCCAAGTGTATATTGGAACTCCCTTCCTCTTGAGATATAGAAAAGTTTTATTTTAACCACAATTCCATAGCCTGGAAGCCCAAAGATTTCTGATCCAAGATTTCTGAGACTACCTTGGATTATGATTAGCTGATCAATTCTAATTTGGGCGCTTGCTTCTTTTGTGTGTGTGCGCGCACCCCCATGAAATCTACATTCTGTACAACATTAACCCAGAGGTAAAACTTAACCCCTTTGCTGTTTTATACAAGACTATGATTTTAGATTTACTATTGATTTGGGCATCATGAGAGGGGGCCATAATATGCATGAAGAATAAAAAAAATGTAACATGGCATGTAAAACACTCCTATTCTTATAACAGGGAAGAAAAAATCTAACTCCACGTTAGATCTATTTTTTTTAACCTTTGTATTCTATTGCTTTTGCTGCAAGTTTAGAATATTGCTTATAGACTGAAATATATAGGATAGCCCAGTTCTCAAAGCTCTGACCTTTAAAGATATAACTCTTTCCCATTCATATAGAGATAAAAAGTTGCAGAACACATAACAACATTTGTCCCATTGGAGGTTTATAGGAATATCTGGCCTGGTCTATTTGGAGAGCTATAAGAATAAAGGATTCTGACCCCAGGAAGTTTATAACAATCAACCACATTCCTCCTCTTTTAGTATGAAAGAAGCCTGAATCCTAACTTGGGTGAGATGGTCCACTAACTTTTCAGTCTTCTGGATTTCCAAATCAAGTTATTTCTTTCCCCAACAGCTTGTCTTACTGGCCTATTGTGCAGCAAGCAGTATGAGATTGTACTTGATGAGTATGAGATTCTCATACTTGTACAGTATGAGATTCTTAAAAAAAAAAAAACCTTTCAGTCACACCAGCTCTGAAGGCAGAGCTTTTTTCCATCTCTATGGTTCCTTTCTCTTACTGCTTCATTTTTTATCTATTTCCCTTCTTTTTCATAGGAAAAAAAAAATACAAACAATAGTGCTGCTGCTGCTGCTGCTAAGTCGCTTCAGTCGTATCTGACTCTGTGCGACTCGAGAAGGCAGCCCACCAGGTTCCCCTGTCCCTGGGATTCTCCAGGCAAGAATACTGGAGTGGGTTGCCATTTCCTTCTCCAATGCATTAAAGTGAAAAGTGAAAGTGAAGTCGCTCAGTCGTGTCCGACTCCTAGCAACCCCATGGACTGCAGCCTACCAGGCTCCTCCGTCCATGGGATTTTCCAGGCAAGAGTACTGGAGTGGGGTGCCATTGTCTTCTCCGACAAACAATAGTAAACACCTACAAAAATTTTAATCAATAAAGTCAGTATTGTATGCTGGTTGTGGCATGGACTGTGGGTTGAGGCTTCCTTAGTTCAAATCTCAGCACTGCCTACAGAGTCATGACCTTGAATAAGCCATTTAACCTCTATATCTCAGGGTCATCATCTATAAAAGTGAGGAGAAAATAATTCATAATTCACAAGAGTAGTTATGATAATTAAATGAATCAACATGTATTAGCACCTACAATAGTTCTTGGCATAGAGTAAGCAACAAAATGTTTATTTAAAAAAATCATCTCCTTTGTTATTATTGTTCAGACTCCCTCAGCACCTCATGTTCAGTCTCCAGTGATTTATCAAAATACTTTCTGGCAGGAGAGTGGGGAAGATAGTTGAGTAGAAAGAGCCTGAACTCATCTCCTCTCATGAACACACCAAAATCACAACTATCTTCAGATCAACCACTGATAAAAAAGATTGAGATCTACCAGCAAAGATCTTCTCCAACTAGAGACAAAGAAGAAACAACATTGAGATGGGTAGAAGAGATGCACTTATGATATAATCAAATCCCATACCCTCCTGTACGGGGACAAACCACAGATTAGAGAATAATTATATTTTCAGAAGTTCTCCCACAGGAGTGAGACCTTAGTGCCCTCACCTAGGGGTATGGCACTGGGAAGATGAGCCCCTGGAGCATTTGGCTCTGAATGCCAAATGGCGGAGGGCTTAACTTCAGGCCCCAAAGGACTGGGGGAAATAGAGACTTTGCTTTTAAAAGGCGTACACAAAATCTTATACACACTGGACCCAGGGCAAAAACAATAATTTGATAGGAGCCTGGGCCAGACTACCTGCTGGAGAGCCCCCTAGAGAAGTGGGGGTGGCTGTGACACCTTGGAGACATAGATCCGGGAGGCAAACATATTTGGGAACATCCAGCCAAGTGAACACATCTGTTGCTGGCAATGGGCACCTTGGCTCATTCACGCCAAGGCCTGGTCCCACCGAACAGCCTGTGGATGCCAGTGCTGGGATGCCTCAGGCCAAACTAGTGGGGTGGAGGCACAACCCTACCTCTTGGCAGACAGGCTGCCTAAGGACTTCCTGAGCCCACAGTTGCCTGTAGACAGGGCCCTGCCCACCGGAGGGCCAAGACCGAGAGCCAAACACTAATGGGAAGGAACTGATTCCCCCTGCCAGGACACCTGCACAAGCCTCTAGATGAGCCTCACCTACCAGGGGACAGACACTAGGTACAAGAAAACTATGATACTGCAGCCTGAGGATGAGCCTGCCAGTAGAGGCCAGAACCTATCTTGGGACCAGTTAGGCCCAGACTCTACCCTCCAGAAGGCCAACATAACCCTCAGGGCATGATGGAAAGGACACCATACCTAACTGTATCAGGAACTTCTCCTTCCCCACAACAATCCAAAATGAGCTCGGGGATCCCTGGGCCTTGCAGCCAGACTCTCCAGGAATCAGCTCTGCCTGCCAGTAGTCTGGCAGTAACCCTGGGACCTGGCTTCACCTGCCAGTGGGTGGGCAACAGCCCCAGAGTCTTTGGGGCTCTGAGTCCATCCACCAGTGAGCCAGCACTGTCCCTGAGGCCCTGTAGGGTTCCACAACCAGTCACTTCATAACCAGAACTTGCTAAGCAGCATCTGGAAGTATCCATACAAAGCAGAGTCTGGAAACCAATTGGAATGCACACATGCGTGCTAAGTTGCTTCAGCCATGTCTGACTCTTTGTAATCCTATGGACTGTAGCCTGCCAGGCTCTTCTGTCCATGGGATTCTCAAGGCAAGAACACTGGAGTGGGTTGCCATGCCCTCCTCCAGGGGATCTTCCCAACTCAGGGATTGAATTTATGTCTCTTATGTCTCCTGTGTAAACAGGCAAGTTCTTTACCACCAGTGCCACCTGGAAGCCCAACCAACTGGACTGCTGCTGCTGCTGCTAAGTCACTTCAGTCGTGTCTGGCTCTGTGCGACCCCATAGACAGCAGCCCACCAGGCTCTCCCGTCCCTGGGATTCTCCAGGCAAGAACACCAACTGGACTAGGGCCCAACAAAACCTACCAAACCTACTAAACTGTCCACACAGTCAGTCCACCACAGCAGAAGGGCCAATGTAGCCCTATTAGGGGGAACTCCTGGAGCACATAGCTTAAGTGGTGAGAGAGGAATGCACTGCTGGGATGCATAGAATATTTCCTACACAGACAGCCACTTCTCCAAGGTTAGGAACTTAACCAACCTACCTCATACAAAAAATACAAACATAAACATAGATAAAATTAGGTAGCAGAGGAATAAATTCCAAAACCCTAGAAGAAGAACTAATTTATACTTGGATATATGCAATCTGTCCAAGAAAGAGCTCAAAATAATGATCATAAAGATGATCAAAGAATTCAGAAAGAGAACAGATACCAAAAAGGGGAAATTAAAAGTTTTTAATACAGTTAGAAAATATAAAGAACCAAACAGAGAAGAAGAATACAATAACTAAAGTGAAAAGTACACTAGAAGGAATCAGTAGTAGATTAGCTACAAGAGAACTGATCAATGAGTTAGAATTCGGAGTAATGGAATTCTCTGTCACTGAATAGAAACAAAACAAAACAAAACACAACAGAATGAAAAGAAATGAGGACTGTTTAAGAGACCTCTGATACAACATCAAGTGCACTAATATTCACATTATAGGGGTCCTAGATGGAGAAGGCAATGGCAACCCACGCCAGTACTCTTGCCTGGAAAATCCCATGGATGGAAGAGCCTGATAGGCTGCAGTCCATGAGGTCGCTAGGAGTCGGACATGACTGAGCGACTTCACTTTCACTTTTCACTTTCATGCATTGGAGAAGGAAATGGCAACCCACTCCAGTATTCTTGCCAGGAGAATCCCAGGGATGGGGGAGCCTGGTGGGCTGCCATCTATGGGGTCACACAGAGTTGGACACAGCTGAAGAGACTTAGCAGCAGTAGCAGCAGCAGCAGAAGAGAGAAAAGGCCTAGGAAAATATTTGAAGAGAATTATAGCTGAAAAAGTCCTTAACCTGGGGAAAAAAAAGAAACAGTCACTAAAGTCCAGGAAACCATAGTCCCATATAGGATTAACCCAAAGAGGAAGAGACAAAGATACACTGCAATCAAAATGACAAAAACTAAAGATAGAGAGAGAATATTAACAGCTGCAATGGAAAAGCAACAAATCATATACAAGGGAACATCCATAAGGTTATCAGTTGATATTTCAGCAGAAACTCTGCAGGCCAGAAGGGAGTGGCATGATATATTTAAAGGGATAAAAAGGAAAAACTTACAACTAAGAACACTCTACTCAGCAAGGCTCTTGTTCAGATATGATGAAGAAATGAAAAGTTTCACAGATAAGCAAAAGCTAACAGAATTCAGCATCACCAAACCAGCTTTTCAACAAATGTTAAAGATACTTCTCTGGGCAAAAAAGAAAAGCTCACAGCTAGATATAAGAAAATTACAAAAAAGAAAAAATCACTGGTAAAGGCAACCATAAAGTAAAGGTAGAAAATAATCCACACACAAAAATAGTTCAGTTCAGTCACTCAGTCGTGTCTGACTCTATGTGACCCCATGAATTGCAGCACGCCAGCCTCCCTGTCCATCACCAACTCCTGGAGTTCACTCAGACTCACGTCCATCAAATCAGTGATGCCATCCAGCCATCTCATCCTCTGTCATCCCCTTCTCCTCCTGTCCCCAGTCCCTCCCAGCATCAGAGTCTTTTCCAATGAGTCAACTCTTCGCATGAGGTGGCCAAAGTACTGGAGTTTCAGCTTTAGCATCATTCCTTCCAAAGAAATCCCAGGGCTGATCCCCTTCAGAATGGACTGGTTGCATCTCCTTGCAGTCCAAGGGACTCTCAAGAGTCTTCTCCAACACCACAGTTCAAAAGCATCAATTCTTCAGTGCTCAGCATTCTTCACAGTCCAACTCTCACATCCATACATGACCACAGGAAAAACCATAGCCTTGACTAGACGGACCTTTGTTGGCAAAGTAATGTCTCTGCTTTTCAATATGCTATCTAGGTTGGTCATAATTTTCCTTCCAAGGAGTAAGTGTCTTTTAATTTCATGACGGCAGTCACCATCTGCAGTGGTTTTGGAGCCCCCAAAAATAAAGTCTGACACTGTTTCCACTGTTTCCCCATCTATTTCCCATGAAGTGGTGGGACCAGATGCCATGATCTTCGTTTTCTGAATGTTGAGCTTTAAGCCAACTTTTTCACTCTTCACTTTCACTTTCATCAAGAGGCTTTTGAGTTCCTCTTCACTTTCTGCCATAAGGGTGGTGTCATCTGCATATCTGAGGTGATTGATATTTCTCCCAGCAATCTTGATTCCAGCTTGTGCTTCTTCCAGTCAAGAGTTTAGTTAAAAGGCAAAACTAGTAAAATCATCTGCATCCACAATAAGCAGTTAAGGGATCCACAAAAAAATTAGATGTAAAATATGATCTCAAAAACAGTAATCATGGAGGGAGGAGAGTACAAATAAAGAGTTTTTAAAAATTCATTTGAAATTAAGAGATCAGCGACTTAAAACAATCTGTGTGTGTGTGTGTGTATGTATATATATATATATAAACTATTGAGCAAACACTTCATGGTAATTGCAAACCAAAAATTTATAAATATATATGAAAAAGGAATCCAAACATAACACTAAAGATAATTATCAAATCACAAGAGAACAAAAAAAGAATGGGATAGAAAAGATTCTACCAAAAATAATGCAATACAGTTAACAAATGGCAATAAGGACATACATATTGATAATTATCTTAAATATAAAGGGATTAAATGCTCCAGCCAAAAGACATAAACTTTATGATAAAAGCTCTCCCCAAAGTGAACATAAAGGGAACATACCTCAACATAAAAAAGGCCATTATGACAAATGCACAGCTAGTATCATACTCAACAGTTAAAAAATAAAAGCATTTCCTCTAAGATCAAAAACAGGACAAGGATGTCCACTCTTACTAGTTTTACTCAACATAATTTTGGAAGTCCAAGACACAGCAATCAGAGAAGAAACACAAATAAAAGGAATCCAAATTGGAAAGAAGTAAAACTGTTGACAGATTACATTAAAATATACACAGAAAATCCTAAAGACACTACCAGAAAAGCACTAGAGCTCATTAGTGAATTCAGTAAAGTTGCAGGACACAAAATTAATATTACAAAAGTCTATTACAAAAGTCTATAGTGCGTGTCTATACACTAACAACAAAAGATCAGAAAGAGAAAGTAAGGAAACATTCTCGTTTACCACTGACTGCAACAACAACAGAAAAATAAAAAACTAAGAATAAGCCTACCTAAGAAGGCAAAAGGCCTGTACTCTGAACATTATAAGACGCTGAAGGAAGATATCAAAGATGACATAAACAGATGGAAAGATATACTGGTTTCTTGGATTGGAAGAATCAATATTGTTGAAATGACCATACTACCCAAAACAATCTATAGGTTCAACGCAATTCCAATTAAATTACCAATGAAAATTTTCACAGAACTGGGACAAATAATTTTAATATTTGTATTTGAATACAAAGAGCCCCAAATAGCCAACAATCTTGAGAAAGAAGAATGGACCTGGAGAAATCAGGCTCCCTGACAAAGCTACAGTAATCAAAATAATATGATATTGGTACAAAAACAAACACATAGATAAGTGGAATAGGAAAGAAAGTCCATAAATAAACCCATGCATTTATGGTGACAATAAACAACAATGGAGGCAAGATTATACAGTGGAGAAAAGATAGTGTCTTTGGTAAGTGGTGCTGAGAAAACTTGACAACAACATATGAAAGAATGAAATTAGAATATTCCCTAACACCACATACAAAAATATGTCCTAAATGAATTAAAGACCTACATGTAAAATTGGATACTATAAAACTCCTAGAGGAAAAGATAGGCAGAACACTCTTTGACATCAGATCAGAAAAGATCAGATCAGTTGCTCAGTCGTGTCCGACTCTTTGCGACCCCATGAATCGCAGCATGCCAGGCCTCCCTGTCCATCACCAACTCCTGGAGTTCACTGAGACTCACATCCATCGAGTCTGTAGCAATATTTTTTGGATTTGTGTCCTAGAGTAATGGAAATAAAGACAAAAGTAAACAAATGCGACCTAATTTAACTTAAATGCTCTTGCACAGGAAAAGAAACCATAAATAAAACAAAAAGACAACCTATGGAATGGGAGACATTTTTGAATGATTCAAAAGATAAAGGATTGATTTTCAAAATGTAAAAACAGCTCATACTGGTCTATATATATAGATATAGATATATATATAATAAACAACTGAATCAAAAAATGGGCAGAAGACCTAAATAGACATTTCTTCAGAGAAGTTATACAGGTGGTCAAGAGGCACATGAAAACCTGATCAACATCACTAATTATTAGAGAAATTTAAATCAAAACTACAATGAGATACACCTAACTTCAGTCAGAATGGCCATCATCAAAAAATCTACAAAAAATAAATGCTGAATATGGTGTGGAGACAAGGGAACTCTCTTACACTGTTAGTGTGAATGTAAATTGGTACAACCACTATGGAGAACAGTATGGAATTTCCTTAAAAAAACTAAAAATAGATATATGATCCAGCAATCACACTGCTGGGCATATATCAAGAAAGAAAAAAAAAAAAAAAAAAAAAACCACAGGATTTTAAAGGATATATGCATCCCTCTTCATTGCAGCATTCTTGACAATAGCCAAGACATGGAGGAAGCCAACTAACTGTCTATCAAGAGATGAATGGATAGAGGTGTGGTATACATATACAATGGAATGTTTCTGAGCTATAGAAAGAAGGAAATAATGTAATTTGCAACAACACAGATGAACCTAGAGACTACCATACTAAGTGAAGTCAGAAAAACAAATATCATATGATGTCAGTTAAATGTGGAATGAAAAAAGAATGATACAAATGAACTTATTTACAAAACAAAAACAGACTCACAGACATAGAAAACAAACTTACAGGTACCAAAGAGGAGAGGCGGGAGGGATAAATTATGAGTTTAGAATTAACAGATATATAGTACTATATATACTACTACTATAGCTTCCCTGGTGGCTCAGGTGGTAAAGAATCTGCCTGCAGTGCAGGATATGTGGGTTAAATCCCTCGGTCAGAAAGATTCCCTGGAGAAGGGAACGGCAATCACTCCAGCATTCTTGCCTGGAGAATACCATGGACAGAGGAGCCTGGCAAACTATAGTCCATGGGGTTGCAAAGAGTTGGACACGACTGAGTGACTAACACAATACATATAAATTATCAGTTCAGTTCAGTTTAGTCGCTCAGTCGTGTCTGACTCTTTGCGACCCCATGAATCGCAGCACGCCAGGCCTCCCTGTCCATCACCAACTCCCAGAGTTCACTGAGACTCACGTCCATCGAGTCAGCAATGCCATCCAGCCATCTCGTCCTCTGTCATCCCCTTCTCCTCCTGCCCCCAATCCCTCCCAGCATCAGAGTCTTTTCCAATGAGTCAACTCTTCGCATGAGGTGGCCAAAGTACTGGAGTTTCAGCTTTAGCATCATTCCTTCCAAAGAAATCCCAGGGCTGATCTCCTTCAGAATGGACTGGTTGCATCTCCTTGCAGTCCAAGGGACTCTCAAGAGTCTTCTCCAACACCACAGTTCAAAAGCATCAATTCCTCGGCACTCAACTTTCTTCACAGTCCAACTCTCACATCCATACATGACCACAGGGAAAACCATAGCACTGACTAGATGGACCTTTGTTGGCAAAGTAATGCCTCTGCTTTTCAATATGCTATCTAGGTTGGTCATCACTTTTCCTCCAAGGAGTAAGTGTCTTTTAATTTAATGGCTGTAATCACCATCTGCAGTGATTTTGGAGCCCCCCCCAAAAAATAAAGTCTGACACTGTTTCCCCATCTATTTCCCATGAAGTGATGGGACCAGATGCCATGATCTTCATTTTCTGAATGTTGAGCTTTAAGCCAACTTTTTCACTCTCCATTTTGACTTTCATCAAGAGGCTTTTTAGTTCCTCTTCACTTTCTGCCATAAGGGTGGTGTCATCTGCATATCTGAGATTATTGGTATTTCTCCCGGCAATCTTGATTCCAGCTTGTGCTTCTTCCAGTCCAGCGTTTCTCATGATGTACTCTGCATAGAAGTTAAATAAGCAGGGTGACAATATACAACCTTGACGTACTCCTTTTCCTATTTGGAACCAGTCTGTAGTTCCATGTCTAGTTCTAACTGTTGCTTCCTGACCTGCATACAAATTTCTAAAGAGGCAGGTCAGGTGGTCTGGTATTCCCATCTCTTTCAGAATTTTCCACAGTTTATTGTGATCCACACAGTCAAAGGCTTTGGCATAGTCAAGAAAGCAGAAATAGATGTTTTTCTGGAACTCTCTTGCTTTTTCGATGATCCAGCAGATGTTGACAATTTGATCTCTGGTTCCTCTGCCTTTTCTAAAACGAGCTTGAATATCTGGAATATCATGGTTCACGTATTGGTGAAGCCTGGCTTGGAGAATTTTGAGCATTACTTTACTAGCGTGTGAGATGAGTACAATCGTGCGGTAGTTTGAGCATTCTTTGGCATTGCCTATCTTTGGGATTGGAATGAAAACTGACTTTTTCCAGGCCTGTGGCCACTGCTGAGTTTTCCAAATTTGCTGGCATATTGAGTACAGCACTTTCACAGCATCATCTTTCAGGATTTGAAATAATTCAGCTGGAATTCCATCACCTCCACTAGCTTTGTTTGTAAATTATACGTATTCATATAATATTTTTTATTCTAGAAATCTTACCATATTTGTATCTGCTATTATTCTTTCCATTAGTCTTACTATACTATAAGGAATAGACGTCTACACATAAACTAGTTTCTAACATAACACTATGTGAGTCTTCAATCTATGGAACACGATTTCATGGGAAGTAAAATAATGAGAAAATGGATATTGTATAATTTCCAACAAGTTTATAAAGGGAGCAAAGCTTTTCAAACTCAAAGGCAACATCAGGTCAAGACTCTGACTTTGGATTTTGCCACATAAACACTATCACCCAAAGCCAAAAGATTTTCTTGAGATACTGAAATGAAGCTGTCTATAATTCCAGCAGTGTATGGTGTAATGACCAAGACCCAGAGGCTATTTAAACTTGTATCTATAGTGGAGCATTTCTTTCAATGAAATGATAATCAGAACTATTTAAGGTCATCTTCTGGGTAAAGGAAGAGCATGTGAATAGTAGCTCCCAGGGCACTTAAAAATAAAAACTGACATAAAAGCAGGTGTTGTTAAAAATAAGGGAGAGTGGTTGGAAGGGAGAAAACTGATTGGGGAAAAATTAGTGCCAAATTATCTTAGGACCAAGACAGATTCGACTGGGAGTGCTGACTTCTAGCTGCTCCAATTGGCCATAATCACCACCTGGGAGCTTGTTAGAAATGCAAATTCTAGAACTCTCTTCCAAGTGAACTCAATCATACGTTTAGAATCTCTGTGGGAGGAATGTAGGAATCTGTATTTTTACAAATTCTCCTGGTGATTCTTAAGCATGCTCAGATTTGAGAAACAATGAGGTATATACATTTTTAAGTTGCCTACATTCACTAAAATTATTTAAGTGAGTAATTTGAGAAAGAGCAAACTCAATTTGGCATTTTATTTTATTTAAAATTTGCTGTTTAATCTTCTCGATTAAACTGAACATCTCCTTTCACTGTTTTGAAAATAAATTGGTCACTTGGAAGTTAGTGATTTCATGCAGAATTCTAGGATTATTTAAATAAATAAATTTCTATCAAGTTTAACATTGGCAGGAAGTTCTGAGCAATTGGATGTTAATTTCTGTAGAAAGATACTATGTCTTCTTTATTTATCTGAGACATTTGGGGCAATCTATATGGTATCAAGTTGTATCAGAGAACTGATAAGAGGGGGTCATTTTATCAAGAATTCTATAGATGCTGGTCTTAATCCAGGTAGAGATTAATGAGTGTTTTGCTGGTTTAATGATAGCCCTAAAGGGCTGATATGGAATCTGAGTTTCCAGTGCTGGAAACTCAACACTTTCAGTGTTGAAAGTGATAGATTTTTATATATTGAATAATAAGACAAGAGTATACTGGGAGCAGGAGTTTAAAAATTTCTTAATATAATCTAAATCTGAATAAAATGGTATAGAATTCATTATTTATTTAAAAAGGAAAATGTAGCCAAAGTAAGTGATTTTGAAGATGTAGCCAAAGATAGGATTTAAGTACTAAAATTTTGAATGTATACATGATAAATATAATTAAATTGTAATGAAATGGTATAGGTTATTGATTTCAAATGTAAAATTAACCACTTTTTATATACAAAATCTTTCCATTTTTTCATAGATTTGGTTATGCATTAAATCTTCGCTGTACTGAAATAGTACTGTGCTTATATCACAGTGGTTGTAGAATATTAGATTTTCCTTTGAAATATAGCTTTAAAATATCTGTCAATCATCCTTAAGATAAAAAAATACAGAAACGTATTCTCATGTAATTTTTTAAAATCAGTTTTTAGAATTCTAAAATGGTTCCATCTTTGGCCAGTGGGAATCTTTGACTTGGCTCCTGTGTCTTTTTGACATGATCCCAGTGGTCTTTGATAAACTTGTTTTCTGGTGTGACAAGTTTTCCTGTCCTAGACCTGGTATCAGCCACTTTTTCCCCCTCAGTAGACCTGATTCTTTGTAATGGTGACTAGTTTTTAGAGACTGTACCTGTGGTTAGGGATTGCTCTGAACAATTTTGAAGTAAATCTTAAAATGTTCAAAAGGACTTTTTTAGTTCTTTAGAGTTGATATCAATTTTCTCTTCCTTATTCACATCCAAACTGGTTACTGTCATTTAAAAAGAGTCCCAATTTTATAAGGACAAACTATAGTATTTGAATGGTTTTATGAACACTTGCTAGTAAGATGGAATGTTCTGTTAGTGTTTATCAATTGTTTATATTGTTTTGTAACTTTTATGTTCATGCTTTCACTCGATTTGCTGTATTCTTTTCTCCGTATATCAAGAATAGAACCTTTTGTCTTTAATTAATTTTTTAAAAATGAAGACTTATATGTTGAATCAGCATTCTAAGAATCAATTTTTAATTAAAGATATTAGATAACCATTAATTGAATACCAATTGTTTGCCACACCACAAATATTTATTGGACACCTATGAGATCCTGGTGATGCAAAGATGAATAAAGTAGAAAATAATTCCTGTTCTTCTTGGGATTCAGTTCTAATGGGAATATTAAAACCTTTATGATCTCAAATCTACTTGTGTAGGAAGGCCATTGTTATAAACAATTTTAAAAATAAGTAAGAATAAAAATCTTCACTTTGGTTAATGTTTGTCTCTTTGAAACATGTATAATATCATATATGAAACGAGTCACCAGTCCTGGTTCGATGCACGATAGTGGATGCTTGGGGCTGGTACACTGGGACGACCGAGGGATGATATGGGGAGGGAGGAGGGTTCAGGATGGGGAACACGTATATACCTGTGGCGGATTCATTTTGATATATGGCAATACCAATACAACATTGTAAATTTAAAAATAAAATAAAAAATAATAAAATGGCTTATGCCTAAATCCCAACATGATGTAAGTTGAGATCCTTAATATTTTTAAGGATTTACAATGTCCTGTAAACTCAAGAATTAGAATTTCAATCCTTTGAGAGAAATAATACTTCCTGCTTTTTGTTTGAAATATTACTTCCTGTTTTACTTCCTGTTTTTAGAACACACGTTAGATTTAACTATGGTAACAATACTATTGTCACAGTTATAATGGTGACAATAATAATGAATATAATATTATTATGCAGTGCTATATATATATACACAGGTGATTCTGTTTGTAAATAAAATTTAATATTATTATTTGAAACTCTTATATTGGTTAATATTAGCAGATCTGTAACATATGATGAAGTAACATATATTATGAAAAAAACTTGCTTACTCTGAAAATTTAAGAAACAGAAATTAGAAGTGCATTTGTAGATTTGTATCAAGCAATGAAACATGCATCTTGAATTTTCTTAGTCATGCTTTTTAATATCCTATTTCATTGATTCTAAAATTATATTCAGAATTTTCCAAAATCATGAATCCAATCTTTAGTCATAAAATACTAGCATTATTTGTATTTTGGAATCATTATGGAAAATTATGTGAATGTTTTAAAGAAATAGATGTTTTCATTAAAAAATAAAATTGAATATTAAGTATTAAATTCTACTATTAAGTGTAATAGTAGAAATAGTTTGTTTAAAAGAAAGTCACATAATTGTTTTAAAGAGATCTGACCTAGAAAGGAGAATGCTAAGAAATTTATAAAATATTATTTATCTTCACTCTCACAAAGTGACCACCATGAATAACATTGAGATGTGTGTTATGGGGTCATTTTAATTTCCAAATGAGTTTTAAACTGCATAAATTAGCAGATAATTGCTATCTGTGTATGACAGAAGCTAGTTGTACATTGAAAGCACATGAAAAGATCCCCATAATATACATATTAGCAGATTTTTTTTGTTTACTATTTAATAAGATGCAAATTGAATTTATGCTTAAGCCAAAAACATCTTCAAATCTTCTAAGATGGAGAAAACTAAATATCACCCACTGTCATGAAACATATACAATGCTACAAACTAAAATGACAAAATGGGTTTATCTTAAATATGGAGCTTTTACCACCTTCCATACAGCTATCAATTAAGATCTATTCCCAAATGTGACTGCACAATTATATCAGTTATAGTAAAAGATAAGTGATGCTTTCTTCTCCAAATTTTCAGGGCAAAAAAAAAAAAAAATGTTTTTAAAGGTGTTTTCTTAATGCTATTTTGTTTCTTCTGGAATTTTGCTGCTTTCAATGATGCTTTCCATACCATACCCCCAGCACGCCTCTCCCGCTGCCCAAAACACATATTTACTCTATTTAAAATAAAGATGCAAAAATAAAGCAACTACTCTTTTTTGAATGCCTCAGTCATGTTGGTATTATCAAAAGTATAACAAGTGAAAACACTTCAGACAGGATTTGAATCATCACTATGAGGAAAGGACTTGGGGATCTGGATTAGTTAATAGAACATTGCAGTTGCCTAGGCAAATGATAAGGAGAAGAGAAACAGCAATTGTATTATCAACAAAGGGAAGGGGACAAGTTAGCCAAACAGTATAGGCAGGAGGTGGTATTGCTGTTTATCCGTAAGATTGTACTCATTGCAGGAATACTAAAATACTTCTACAGCTTTTGGTACATAGCTACTAGCCAAAGCCCCTGACTTGTATACTCAGCCCATTTCCTGAAACCTCCAGATTTCCCTATGAACCAAAAAACTGTAATTTTAAGAAACTTCAGGGTGGGAATCCTGAGTTCTGCTTTAGCCTTAAGGCTTGCAACCCTGCAATGCAATGTTGCCTGTTTCACTCAGATTGTTAACTATTTGAAGTATCACTTCTGTCTTTAAGAAATAGAAGTGGACTTTTCTATTTATCCTGAATAGCACTTGATATGCACTTTCAGTATAAGGATGCATGTGGTTCTCCCGTTCAGGCAGATTCCTTGTTAGTGTCTCTTCAATGATTCCCGCCCCTGCCACTTCCTTCTATTTACCACTATTGAACTACTTTTGAACTCATGAATCTTCTCTACATGTCTCTCAGTATGAATTTCCTATTTTTAATATACAATTATTTTATATCATTAATACAAGTTAACACACACATTTAAAAGTCATTTTTGATTGTTCTATGGTTTTCAGTTTTTCCAGGGAGAATTCAGCTGGTTGATTTTATTGCTTCACTTGCAGTTAGTTTTACTCATGTGTTTTGAATTGCTCATCAACAAGGAAACCTACATTCTCTTGCTCTTCCTTCTTTTCTCAAACACTGCAATGTCTACAAATTTTGTAAATGTTTCTACCTGTCTCCCTAGGGGTCCCAATCCAGATGCAATCACACCTTCATAGCTCAAAGTTCTTGATGAGGTGATAATTTGGAACACTGCAGCCACTGAGAGATACTAGCTTGTCTCAAGTCTTTACCTGCCAGGATATGTCCCACTACCTTCTCTCCTGAGTTTTCAGCTTCATGTTGTTTTTTGGTCGCTAAGATGCATCCAACTCTAGTGCGATGCCATGGACTGTAGTCCACCAGGATCCTCTGTCCGTGGGATTTTCCAGGCAAGAATGGGTTGCCATTTCCTTATCCAGAGGATCTTCCCAACCCAGGGACTGAACCCAGGTATCCTGCTTGGCAGGTGGATTCTTTACCACTGGGCCACCAGGGAAACTCTCAGCTTCATGTAAGCAGTCACAATTCAGGGCAAGTTTGAGAGGTTATTTTTGCCTCCTTTAGTAGGTAGAGAAGGAAAGCTGCAACCACACTTTTCATGTAAGAGACCTAGACCCAGTCTGCCTTGCCCTCAGGTGAAAAACCTTTAACCCTCATTATCCAAAGGAATAGACCTCACTTTCAAGCCTGAGGTTCCATAGGTCTGCTTTTGGGGACAGATTATTACTCTTTGCGTCCCTCTTTCACTTGTGAGACCATAGCAGTGCTTATCTTCCTATTTGGACACCAATATTTCATTTCACTTTTTATCATTTTATACTTTATTATTTCTGTGGGCTTAGAAGAAGGGGAGATGGTGCTTTTATCAGTCACGGTTCCAGCAGGAAACAGATGGTATGCTCAAATTAGGATAATGCAAGGCAAGTTTTAAAAAGAGACCACTGAAAAAGATGTTTTCAGGGTGTAGGGAATCAAAATTGATACTGTCACTTTCCAGAACAGTCATATTTCAGTATGGAGTAGGACGTTAAGGCATGAGGAAAGGTCAATGGAGGCAGGAGGAAAGAGGACAGGATTGTCCTTTGTACAGACAAAGAACAAAATTCCAGGGTAGCATCTCCTCTCCTTCACACATACACACAATTTTACAGAACACTCATTTGGGGTGATGTGGGCAATTTGCCTCTTACCTTACTGTTGGGCTGCACCCTGCAGGCTTGCAAGCCTTATAGTTGCCCAGCCTTGAGACCGAAGAGCCTGAAGACAGCCACAGAGACCTCAGTTGGTTACTCGACAGGGGACTCTTAACACAAAGAGTCCTGGAGTGACACCTCACCCTGTGCAGCAGGCGGTGGGTAGGACACAGCAGCAGTCTTTGTTTGCTGAGAGAGAAGGAGGTTACTATTTATAGGGAATTGATGTCAGGTGGGCTCATCAGTTACCAGGGACTAACTAAGCCTAGTAATCAAGAGAATTAGGTAGTGATGTGAGTGAAGAAGGGCCGGATTGAGCAGGGAATGTACACAGAGCAAGAGAATAGAATGGCCTAACCATACACTACCTCTACACTGGTTTATGAAGAAATCAAATGTATGGATCCTTTCCATGACAAAATGTGTGTGAGAGAGATAAAAAGTATGTAAACTTATGCAATTTTGTCACTGTGAAGACTCAGAACAACTTTAAAAGTCTGAAGCAATAAATATACAATATACATTCCAGAAAATGCATGGAGACTTTTAGTCAAGATGATGCTGTTCGTTTGTGTTTTGTATGTTGGGCTAGATGACTTTTCTTTGCCACTCCTATGGCAGGAAGCAGGGTAAAGAAGTGTAGAGAAGGGTTTGTTTCATAAATATGTGTGTGTGTCTGTATGTCTGGGTAAGAAACAGGGGCAGTTATATTTTTTCTTTTTCTGTGGCAGTAGTGTGATATCCATACCTGAATGGTGACACTACAGATGCTTTTCACCCAAATTTTAATGCCAGCTTTCTTCTCTTCTTCCTCTGATTCCTATCATCTCTTGTTCTTGTCTTTATCCTTCCTAAGTAAAGACTTGACTAGGTTTTCTTTACTTACAGAAAATCTAGGACATGATAGGCAGAGACAGACCATTGGAGTTGGAGTGAAAATTTTGCTGTTTGCCTTTGGCCACACAATTTAAGGAACTGGCTGGAACCTCTTCTTCAATGCACTTCACCCAGATACTTGAGTGGTAAACTCCCTATCACTTCAAGTCTTTGCTCATCATTTCATCATGCTGCTGCTGCTGCTGCTGTGGCTTATTTTAATGACCTTATTTGATATTGAAACTGGAGACCCCAGCACTCCTATTTCCCTTTCCCAGACTCCATTTTTACCATAACATTTATCACTTCTAATATATACTGTAATTTACTTGTTTATTATGTCTATTATTTTTTCAACACCTCATTATCCCTAGAACACCTATGCTAGATAGAACACAAGCTCTCTGTTGGCAGAGATTTCTGTTTGCGCATGAATGTATGCCAAGCACATAGGATAATGCTTGGGATGTAGACTGTGTTTCACAACTATTTTGCTGAATGAGTAAATGTGTCACTCTGATAGTTGGAAGCAACCATATCCAGATTTCACTGGTCCCAGCTGAAGAATGGCATATACCATAATTGGAAGATTTAGTAGGAACCCGACCACATGGACTGACCACAGGGCTTTTGAAGTCTTCAGTGACTGAGGATGAAGTTAGAGAAGTTCTGCATATTGCTCTACTACATCTTTCTTCTTTTAACCCACCATCAAGGCAATTTTATCCATCATCTGAGTGTACAACTGAAAAGTTCTTACAAAAACTACCACCATTCTGATGGACAGTCAGATCATGTCCCCTGAGGAAGACAAACACATGATTTTATATTCCAGAAGACAGTAAAAGTTTACTTATGGTTTCAACCTTTTTAGGTTGTTTCAAATTCTTACAGTTTCACACAGTCATCTCTCTCATGTTTCATCGTGTACAGCAGCGGTCCCCAAATTTTGCACCAGGGATTGGCTTCATGGAAGACAATTTCCCCATGGATGGAGGGGATGGTTTCAGAATGACTCAAATATATTTTACTTACCATGCACTTTATTTCTATTATTATCACATCAGTTCCACCTCAGATCATCAGGCCTTAGATCCTGGAGGTTGGGGACTCCTGACATAAAGCGTCCATACATGACCATGTGACTTATCCATAAGTCAGTGTTAGAGGATGTTTTATGTGAACTATTCTTTAAGCATGCTAAAGTTAAAAAATAGAAATGTGGAACATGTTCAATAAAAGATGCTAATTGCAAAAAACTATTTGTGTGTGTGTGTGTGTGTTGGGAATGGGAGAATAGAGACAGTTATTAAACCACTGTACATAAAACCTTAAATGAAGAAAACTAAGGCAAAATTTTGAGACTGTAGAAAAGCAATTTCTCCAAATTTGAATAAACTGCTTTGGGCAACAGACAAGACATCTCCAGCTGAAGCCACAACTAGAGCATATAGAGGAGGACTCCTTAAACCTGATACCAATAGTGTTAGAAACATGGAAGGGTTAGTGACAACAAATCAGATGTGTTTGCCTACAACCTCTCAGCGTATTTGGACACACTTCTTCAAATAAGAAGCTGTTCTTCCGGGTTCACAAGACTCCCTTTTCTTCAAAGGAAGGACTAAATTTAGACTTTCACTATAGAAACATGGAAATTTGTAAATAATGCTGTCATATATGTCTATTCAGAAATACTCTCCATCCTTCCAGAAGGAACCATTACCTCACACTGGATGTGAAAACCTGATTTAATCTGTAGTGGTACAATATGGGTTCCCATTCTTGGTTCCTTCTGATTTACCCTGAATTCAACCTTGGGTATTAAAAATATTTTCTTATGTTTATTTACTACCTACATTAATTAATGGGAAATAAGACTTAAATTTTTCCCCACCCATATCTGCAGTGTTTATGAAAGTGAAAGTGTTAATTGCTCCATCATGTCTGACTCTTTGCAACCCCATGAACTATAGCCCACCAGGCTCTTCTGTCCATGGAATTCTCCAGGCAAGAATACTACTAGAGTGGGTTGCATACTGTCCTCCAGGGGATCTTTTTTATCCAAGGATTGAAGCTGGGTCTCCTGCACTGCAGGCAGATTCTTCACAGTCTGAGCCACATAGTGTTTATGATAATTATTGAATCTAAATTATCACCTCTTCTTTTAATTCAAAGTTACATGTTTTGTTTCAAATACATATTTCTGCCTCATCTCAGTCAATTCTTTTGTCGCTACAATCGAGGTAGGCATGTGGACCAAAGACCTGCAAGGATCTGTCTACCATGGCCTATTTGGAAATTCACATTTGTGCTTTGAGTGACACAAGTGAGGAAGCTGGCTTATTTCAAGCCAATTATTGGGTTTCCAAATTTTAATGAACCATATCAAAAGAGCTTTAATCTACTGGTTTCCTATTTCTGGATGAATTTTGAGTCATTTAAGTCAGTTATACTGAGGAAAAGGCTAGGACCTTGGAATGAATTATCCTCAGTACTAGATCTGTATAGCAGCTGAGAGCATCAAGCGATCTAACACTCTAGAGAAGACATGTATTGTAGAAAGGGGATTTTTATAAGAGTTTTGAAAGTCTATGCACTAGGATCCTTTTATTTAAGAGACATGAGAAAAATGGGGATCCCTTCTGCATGCTGTATTGCTTCTAGGCATTCAAATTTATTATGAATTATATCACACTAAAATTAGACTAGTCATAGATCTTTTAAAATATTATATTATTCATAAAAATTATTTACAGTTTTTCTTTTTTCCAATTTACTTATGATTTGATCTATTACTAAATTCTATTTTCCTTAGAGCTTTTGCTCATGACTTTTTTCATATAGTAAATAATTACATAATTGATTTAATTTATCTTTTTGCTTTCTAAAATCAAATCTTTACTTTTTAAAAATATATAATATACACATATATTTATATATAAATGTTTATATGCACATGTATATATAAATATGTGTGTGCATGTGTGTGGTGGTAATGGTGGTTTAGTTATTAAGTCGTGTCTGACTCTTGCGACCCCATGGACTGTAGCCTGCCAGGCTCCTCTGTCCGTGGGATTCTCCAGGCAAGAATACTGGAGTGGGTTGCCATTTCCTTCTCCACGGGATCTTCCCGACCCAGGATTTGAACCCAGGTCTCCTGCACTGCAGGCAGATTCTTTGCTGACTGAGCTATGAAGGAAGCCCTCCCATTGTATATAATGAGCAATTTATCACAGTGAATGCTATATTCTCTTCTCTACAACATATGTCTATTTGTATATATATATATGTATACATAGATACATATATATAGGCAAGATTTATTGTAAATAACTGTAGTCTTCTGGTCTTCTGCCCCACTTCTTCCCATCTCCAGCTACTCTGATACCAATCTCATCACTTTTAGATATTTAACTGATAAGTTCTAAGTAAATATGATTAGACTGTTTGCTTTTACAATATTAGGCACAATGACAAGATCTATTGATATTTATAATTCTAATTTATTGGAAAATTAGAATCGACTCATTTATGACACTGCTCTCTCTTTTTCTACATACTCATACACAAACCTTTCTTCCTCCAAATCTCAACATAATGATATCTAAAATTTTGTTTAAGTCAATATTTATTATAGTAGTATTATAATTATGAATTGAAGCACAAGCTGGAATCAAGATTGCCGGGAGAAATATCAATAACCTCAGATATGCAGATGATACCACCCTTATGGCAGAAGGTGAAGAGGAACTAAAAAGCCTCTTGATGAAGGTAAAAGAGGAGAGTGAAAAAGTTGGCTTAAAGCTCAACATTTAGAAAACAAAGATCATGGCATCTGGTCCCATCACTTTGTGGGAAATAGATGGGGAAACAGTGGAAACAGTGTCAGACTTTATTTTTGGGGGCTCCAAAATCACTGCAGATGGTGACTGCAGCCATGAAATTAAAAGATGCTTACTCCTTGGAAGGAAAGTTATGACCAACCTAGATAGCATATTGAAAAGCAGAGACATTACTTTGCCAACAAAGGTCTGTCTAGTCAAGGCTATGGTTTTTCCTGTGGTCATGTATGGATGTGAGAGTTGGACTGTGAAGAAGGCTGAGCACTGAAGAATTGATGCTTTTGAACTGTGGTGTTGGAGAAGCCTCTTGAGAGTCCCTTGGACTGCAAGGAGATCCAACCAGTCCATTGTGAAGGAGATCAGCCCTGGGATTTCTTTGGAAGGAATGATGCTAAAGCTGAAACTCCAGTACTTTGGCCACCTCATGTGAAGAGTTGACTCATTGGAAAAGACTCTGATGCTGGGAGGGATTGGGGGCAGGAGGAGAAGGGGACGACAGAGGATGAGATGGCTGGATGGCATCACCGACTTGATGGACATGAGTTTGAGTGAACTCTGGGAGTTGGTGTTGGACAGGAAGGCCTGGTGTGCTGCAATTCATGGGGTCACAGAGTTGAACACGACTGAGCGACTGAACTGAACTGAAATATAATTCAGCATTAACCTACACAGTAATACATTTATTTCTTTTCCTATAAGTTAAAAATGGTATTTTTTTCTCCTGTGGAACTTTTCAATGGATAGATCATAAAATATTCCTTAAACTCTTTGACAGAAAGGCAAATTCTTTCCACTGGGAACAAGCACATCAACAAACTAAAGGTTCCATATTCTTCTGAAAGATATCACTTCCAGAGCCATCCATATTTCTGCTCCGATCGGACTGATGACTTGGTAGGCCTTGCATATTTTTCCAGTGGTTTTTCTTCATTATTTTAGGAATTTCCTTTGTCCCTTTTAACTGTTGTTTGCCCTGTTTTTGTGGATCCCATTTCTTTCTCTTTCTAGATTTACTCTTTCACTTTAGTGAGCACATGCCTACAATATGGGTAAAAAGAAAGTTAGATTTTTGAGTCTTTTTCTTTTCTGGGGGTGGGGGGTGCTGCTGTGTGGTTTCTGAGTTCTTAGTTCCCCAATGAGTGTTTGAACCCAGGCCCTCTGCACTGACGGAGAAGGCAATGGCATCCCACTCCAGTACTCTTGCCTGGAAAATCCCATGGACGGAGGAGCCTGGTAGGCTGCAGTCCATGGGGTTTCGAAGAGCCGGACATGACTGAGCGACTTCACTTTCACTTTTCACTTTATGCTTTGGAGAAGGAAATGGCACCCCACTCCAGTACTCTTGCCTGGAAAATCCTACGGATGGAGGAGCCTGGTAGGCTGCAGTCCATGGGGTCGCTAAGAGTCCGACATGACTGAACGACTTCACTTTCACTTTTCACTTTCATGCATTGGAGAAGGAAATGGCAACCCACTCCAGTGTTCTTGCCTGGAGAATCCCAGGGATGGCGGAGCCTGGTGGGCTGCCATCTCTGGGGTCACACAGAGTCAGACACGACTGAAGCGACTTAGCAGCAATAGCAGCAGCCTCTGCACTGAAATGGTATGGTCCTAAACACTGGACCACCAGAGAATTCCCTTTGATTCTTTTACATGACTAAAAATAACTTTATTCAACCTTAGTTTTATGCAGAATTCCATTTGTCTGTCATCTCACCCAGTTTCTTTTATATAGACCTTACAGTTATTTTATTTTTGGAAATTTTGCTATAAATGAGCATTACTCAAAAGTTAGGCATTCTACAAGTTTCTTTCTCTTTTTTTTTTGGTATGGTTCAGGTAGTCATCTTGGCTATATCCTATTTAAAACTTCTCTAGATGAAAGGTGCTATAACTATGCATATGACATAAACCCTTGGGCATTAATTACATATGTAAATATGTTTACTTCACTAGGGATATAGTCTGAAATTTTGTATATAGAATATATGGTTATATTTTCTTTAGATAACTAACTCTACTGGTAAATTATCATAGAAAGAATGATTGCTATTCTAAATCTAATATTACTTAAGGTATGTACTCAGGTTATACTATATATATTATATATATATTATATATTATAGTTCCTGAGCATGTGGGGTTTATGTAGAACTAATAGGAAATAGGCCATAGGGTTGTATACAAGAGATTTTGGAAAGCTGAATTGAATTTGAAGCACTGTGACTAGGAATTTCAAGGCTGGGTTGGATCCCCTCAGTACAACCTAGAATTAAATTATGATGTATTGTCTATCAGGAAGGCACATTAGAGACTCAGTGCCCAAGGTTTTTATTGGGGCTTGGTTAGACAAGCACCATCTGCCTAGCATGGATGAAAATTTGAGATTCCCAGAAGAAAAGTGGTTGTTCAGCATAAACCATATAGTTTGCACAGGTTAGGCACAGTGAGCCAATAATATCTGTCAGGGAATGGTGGGAACCTACAAGAAAGCCAAATTCTAAGAAGTTAGCCAAGGACCAATCTTGGAAGCAGGACTTTATAGCCGTCTTAGTCTTGCTCTGTTAACTTTTTTTTGGAGAAAAAAGGCAACATAAGGGAACTGAATTTTATCAAGTATCTCTGTGTCAAAATCTTTGATAGACATTTTAACAAGCATGTGTGCTAAGTCGCTCCCGTCATGTAGGACTCTTTGTGACCCCATGGACTATAGCTTGCCAGGCTCCTCTGTCCATGGGATTCTTCAGGCAAGAATACTGGAGTGGGTTGTCATATCCTCCTCCAGGGGATCTTCCTGACCCAGGGATTGAACCCAAATCTCCTGCATTGGCAGGCGGGTTCTTTACCACTAGCGCCACATGGGAAACATTAAAATGTTTTTAATGTATTAAAATATACAGTAGCTCATTTTCATGAAATCTCCATGAGGTACAGTGACCGGAGTGCTGAGGCTGAAGGGTGAGGAGAAGTAATGAGAAGTTCCCTTTGTCGCAACCCTTGATTGCCTAGAGATCGATCCTGCTTTCTATAATTATGGCAATTACAAAAGTCTAGAATTGCCATTCAATCCACCCAATTGGTTCAGGACTGATATTCTGATTTAGGAATTTCTTTTTTCCTGTGGATTGCAGTCAGATCAGATCAATCTCTCAGTCGTGTCCGACTCTTTGCGACCCCGTGAATTGCAGCACGCCAGGCCTCCCTGTCCATCACCAACTCCCGGAGGTCACTAGGTCATGTCAATTATTCTTTGAAAAGTTAAATTTGACTTCTATTCTGTCTCCATCTAGTACAACACATACCCATATTCTGTTTGCGGTTTCTAAGCTTTCTATGTTTTCCCTTTGCTTCTGAACCTCCTGCAGAGAGTGTAAGCACACAGAAGTAATTTTGTATTTTTCTGTGAAATGGGTGCATTATTTGGTAAATGGCAGAGAAATCAAACATATGTGAATATGTTTAATTTGACGAATTGTATTCCTAATAACCCACTCCAGTGTTCTTGCCTGGAGAATCCCAAGGATGGTGGAGCCTGGTGGGCTGCCATCTATGGGGTTGCACAGAGTTGAACACGACTAAAGTGACTTAGCAGCAGCAGCAGTAGCATCTCTAATAGCCATCTGCCCATGGCACAGGAAGATGTAGCAGAGATCAATGCTTTCTGTCATCCCCATTCCCTTAACTTTCTTTGATAACACAGACCTGCATCACCATTTCTCCTCAACTGGAACCTTTTGGGAAACTCTTTATCTTTCACACATGGTTCAGGGAGAGTCTGACGTTTGTAACACGTCACTTGATGACCACAGATAATGTTGAACATGTGCTCAAGTTAAGTCAATCAGAATCTATTTCTGTCTCTCCCAAATCTTTTGGAAGTGCAGTGGGGGTAGGAAGAACCCTTTTCTCTCTGGAGGGTTTGGAAAGGATGAGCATAGAAGCTGTTGGTGACCTATAGTGGGGGAGGGGAGGAAGGCGACTGGTGGGGAACAGCAGGAAAAAGAAACAATATACTGTCCCTGGTCCATCTCAGGGTCTTCCCCATCCTCCCCATGTTCACAAGCCTTTTTTATTGGCCTGATTAAAGTTACATTTCTGCCTCTACCAACCTCAATGGCCCTGACCACTAGAAGGGTCTATTGTACCTAGAGAGTATTCTTGGAGAGAAGAAAATTAAACTTGGTATCCAAGGTCTCTAAGTGAAATAATAAGGAAAGTTATTCTAGGAATACATATTCATGAAGAGAACAGAGATAAATCAAGACTATAGGATTAGGCCTACTCTGTCTAAAATATCTCAGGATGAATTTTTTTTGCTTGGAATTCTAGATCAGGGACCTCATTGCAGGCCTGCCTGAACTAGTCCTCCTGAAACCCTGCCAGGCTCCTATCTCCATGGAATTCTCCAGCCAAGAATACTGGAGTGGGTTGCCATTTCCTACTCCAGGGGATCTTCCCGACCCAGGGTAGAACCTGGGTCTCCTGCATTGCAGGCAGATTCTTCACTGTCTGAGCCACCTGGGAGTCCCTCCTAGTATTAAAGAGAGGATCAAGTTCCAGAGGAGCTCTTACCCTGAGGTGGGTATGAAGCCTAAGCTTTCCTCTGTTAAGTCTATATTCTTGGTAGAAGTTCTGAGCAGGTACCTTTAAAATTATAAGAATGCTTCTCAAACAAGATGAATGTCTACTTTTATTTTATTACCTTTATGATCTTTTAAAATATTTATCTCTATAATAAATTAGAAACATGTTTTGTGTCCTGGCATAGCAATCTAAGAGGCAAGACTTTTCTACAAACATATAGAAAAAAGTATTCTGAATATTTTCTTTTAGAAGTGCTTTAAAATGTGATTTTATATAGTCTCTCTAGATGATCTTAAAGAGAATTCTGTACAACTCTTTTTAAGTAACAGGAATAAATTGCAGCATTTTGTTTTCATATCATACAACAAGTGTGTCTACCTCTTGGAAACATATTGAGGATTACTACTTCCAAATAATACTTGTTTGTACCAAAGTGAGTTAGTATTTTTGCTCTATTTTTTCTAACAAAAGAGCTGGTTAATGCAAATTGTGTTTAGGTAGACATCAATATTTTGCTGGGATAAACCCTGGCAGATTTAATTTCTCTTGAAAAGTGGCAGTTATATGACCTTTCTAACTAATTAAATAGAAATTTGATTATTTGGAAGTAATAGCAAAAATCCATCTTTAATTTCATGCATTTTGGTGAGGAGTCATGCAGTTTCCATGCCAGGTTAATGGGAGTTTTCTTACCTGAATGACAAATCTAAAAAGGTACCTCATAATATAATTATAATGGTCGAGGTAGCTTTTCATTCACAAACTCATATTTAGGTGGTTGAACTGTATTCTCAAACTGCTTTCAGCAAGTAAATGTTAGCATAGCTAGTCATTAATCGTGCTTTTACTTTTTATTTTGTTAAATGTTAGTTCATTGTTCCCCAATTTCCTAACCCAAATTACCCTCTTTTCTATTAACTAATTTGGGCACAATAGACCACTATCTGCCTATCTGTGAATGATTTATAAATAATTACATTTTCACCAACACATGCATACCAAATCACAGAATAATGTAGTGAGATTATGTGCTTTAAGAGTTTATTTCCAAACTCCTTTGACCTCTATGTCATCCTGGGTGTCACTCTGAGGTTGTATCTTTTCCTAAGTAACTTGGAGAAATGCTCTCTTTCTCACTGTTGCTCAGGAAAGCAATTTCCCCTCTAATGTGCTACTGCAAAGTAGCAGGAGCTGGTTGCTGTGGGATGTTTGTGTGTTTGCATGGTGCACATTTTTCCCCTGACGACTGCTGTCATATCGACTCACTTTGATAGTCAAAATAAGTCTTTTAAAATGTTTCTCTATACACTCCAGATTAATCCAAACCTAAAACAATCAAGCTGACTTTGTTTGCCTCTTGCAGCACCAGCAACATCAAGATAGCAAACAACACTTCCAGCTTCAAAAATGATTGCCATTGTCGAACATGCGAGAGCCTGATAGAAGGAAGCTTGACTTCTATAAAAGAAATTGTCTCTGGAGGGCTTAGAGTGGCTCAGAAAGAGCTTGCCTGGGGAGTCAGGAAGATGCTATCAATGGCACAGACTCGAGGTGCCATTTCACAGAGTCTCTTTTCTCTTTCTTCCCCTCCACTCTCCCCACCCTTGCCAATGTTAGCAGAAACTCTTGCAAAGTTATAGAATGAAGGTGAACAGGACAAAATTAGTAGATTTCTGTGAGTCATGACAGTTTCAACACAACCCCTAGCTGTTCTTCATGTTAAATTATAGTGTGGTGTATTTTAGTGTGCATGGGGATGATTAACCATGAGGCAGGCTCACCTCCAAAAGTGGTACTTTATGTCATTGTGCAACATAAACTGAGAGAGAAATAGAGATGAGGTAGGGGGACAAATGATTTGAATTTATATGATTTTCATTCCATTATCTTAATGCATGGTATAGACAGCAGACTTGCTAACTTCAAATGTCCCCATTAACAAAAGAGATCCGTAATAACACCTGGGTTTCACAATGCCAGTGCTCAAACAGCCCCAGGGATCTTTCTTAAAGACCTGATATTAACTATGGGGATCCTGACATGACATTTAAAACAAAACAAAAGAAGTATCTTTACAGAATGAAGCATCAAAATGATCTCTTATAATTAGTGAAGTTTAAGAAGAAAGGATAATACCTTTTCTACTTGAGATAGACCTGCATTCAGACAGGAAGCCAGAATTTTTGTTTTAGATGTCCTAGAGTAGTGGGGTGACTTTGAAAGAGCAGTAGCTAACAATTATTGAGCTCTTATTGCATGCCAGAAATTACGCTAATTGTCTGTACCAGTACACGGTGGACTCACATTGCCTCTATGAATTAAGTATGTACTTAGTAGGTCCATTTTATAGAGGGGAGTACTAAGGCTTAGAGAGATCAATTTCTTTGCCACCTTGCTAGTCAGTGGTGGGCCTTTGAGGGTTTTTCTCTCTCTTAGTGGGGAAAAAACCAAAGTGAGAGCTGTACTGCTTTGAAAATGTAAAATCATTGGTATAATTGGGAGGCAAAACTCCATGGTTCATCTTGCCACATTTAGAGTCCTAACTGAAATAGGACCCTGGTTTTCTGAGGCAAGCTCACCAGTATCAAACACCATTTTTGTTTGACTGCAGATGAGAACTATGAATGCATTTGTTTCTGTTTGCACCCTTTTCCAGCTGAAAACCTCTCTTGTTAGCTGTCAACAATGTCACTTCCACATTTTCATGTGATGGGTTTCTACTGCTGCTTATTTTGAAACAGAGGTGATAATTAATCTTCCCACATTCAAGCATGCAAACATATTTCAATTTCAAATGAGATAAGACCCAAGCTGAAACACCCACACTTGTATTTTAGATAGCTTTGTACATGCATTGTAACTGGCCTGAATTTTCTCTGTGGCAGTCACATTATCGATGATGAGTGTAGAAGTCTTATTTCTAACGGACAGCATCAGCAGAAAAGGAAGTAGACACATTAGCTGGAAGGAAGAAAGGAAATGGGAATGAGGTTAGTCATTTTGCTGATCTCATACATTTCTCTGATTCATCTACTTGTTTTTAAATAACAGCATAATTTTGAAACTTACCTATAGTATCAGGTAAATATATCTTTTCCTACATTCACTGTCACTGATTTTGAAGTCAAATCTGATCACAGCACAGAATCAGAACCGTAAGAGATTTGTCATCATATTGTTTATATTTACATGTATGTGTCTGGATACTGATTTCTGGACTAGGATTTTAATAAAGATTATTTACTGGGGGCTCCATACCGCTAGTTTAGAATAAGTTCACCTCAAGCCATAAGAATAGAGAATAAAATTTTAAAGGGTTGCATTCTAATATCTTCTGTTTATGTATTTCATATATGGTTCAGTTTTCATGGAGTTTCTCTTGAAGAAACTACAAATCCCACTTAGAACCCTAAATAACATGACATACTATCAGATCAGATCAGTCGCTCAGTCGTGTCCGACTCTTTTCGACTCCGTGAATCGCAGCACTCCAGGCCTACCTGTTCATCACCAACTCCTGGAGTTCACTGAGACTCACGTCCATCAAGTCAGTGATGCCATCCAGCCATCTCATCCTCTGTCGTCCCCTTCTCCTCCTGCCCTCAATCCCTCCCAGCATCAGAGTCTTTTCCAATGAGTCAACTCTTCGCATGAGGTGGCCAAAGTACTGGAGTTTCAGCTTTAGCATCATTCCTTCCAAAGAACACCCAAGGCTGATCTCCTTCAGAATGGACTGGATGGATCTCCTTGCAGTCCAAGGGACTCTCAAGAGTCTTCTCCAACACCACAGTTCAAAAGCATCAATTCTTCAGCGCTCAGCCTTCTTCACAGTCCAACTCTCACATCCATACATGACCACAGAAAAAACCATAGCCTTGACTAGATGAAACTTTGTTGGCAAAATAACGTCTCTGCTTTTGAATATGCTATCTAGGTTGGTCATAACTTTCCTTCCAAGGAGTAAGCGTCTTTTAATTTTATGGCTGCAGTCACCATCTGTAGTGATTTTGGAGCCCAGAAAAATAAAGTCTGACACTGTTTCCACTGTTTCCCCATCTATTTCCCATGAAGTGGTGGGACTGGATGCTATGATCTTCATTTTCTGAATGTTGAGCTTTAAGCCAACTTTTTCACTCTCCACTTTCACTTTCATCAAGAGGCTTTTTAGTTCCTCTTCACTTTCGGCCATAAGGGTTGTGTCATCTGCATATCTGAGGTTATTGATATTTCTCCCGGCAATCTTGATTCCAGCTTGTGTTTCTTCCAGTCCAGCGTTTCTCATGATGTACTCTGCATATAAGTTAAATAAACAGGGTGACAATATACAGCCTTGACGTCCTCCTTTTCCTATTTGGAACCAGTCTGTTGTTCCATGTCCAGTTCTAACTGTTGCTTCCTGACCAGCATACAAATTTCTCAAGAGGCAGATCTAGGTATGAACATACATGCTAAGTTGCTTCAGTCATGTCCAACTCTTTGCAACCCTGTGGACTGCAGCATTCCAGGCTCCTCTCTCCATGGGGTTCTCCAATCAAGAATCCTGGAGTGGGTTGCCATGCCCTCCTCCAGGGAATCTTCCTGACCCAGGGATCGAACTTGTGTCTCCTACAGCTCCTATATTGCAGGCAGATTCTTTACTGCTTAGCCACCAGGAAAGCCCCTTCTTATAGGTATATATTCCTAAGGAGGCCAGCCCAGGGTCTTATATACATAACACACAGTTCTTGGCAGGCACATATTCTGGGTTCTCATATTTCACAGAGAACTGCAATAAATCTTTCTCTCTTTTTCTCACTTCTTTTTGTTTTCTCTGGTCTTTTATGTGCTTCCCAGCTGGAAGTGACTTCCAGGATATCTGCAGCCACCCATGAATCATGAAGGCTGCTTTAGTGATGGTTGGAGGTTCAGCAACTTCATAGCATGCGTACAAGGAAGTGTAGTTTTCTCACTCTGAATGCTGTTATTAAGATCTTCTGGTAAATACATTCTTTCTTCATTTTATAGATATGTACATATACATGCATAGATTTATAAATATGTATTTATAAAAACAAAGATGGCAATTTATTTTAGAGTTATAGCTGAAACAAAGCAGAAATATTAAGCAAAGGAAAAGGAAAAAAAGGTGAAATAAAAGTTGTGTACTGCCTTTTCCTTATTTGTCCTATGACTCAAAATTTGATTTGTCACATTTTGCTTCTAGATCAAGTTTTAAGATAGTCATTTTAGTATAAAATATTATTAATAAATATCTATTGGCTGCTAAGTTGCTTCAGTTGTGTCCGACTCTGTGCGACCCCAGGGACTGCACCCTACCAGGCTTCTCCGTCCATGGGATTCTCCAGGCAAGAACACTGGAGTGGGTTGCCATTTAGGTATTATCCAATTAGGTTTTAAATTTTACTTAAAAATAAATGAGGCAATTCTGAAGAAAAAATCCAATTTATGGTTGATTTTTGGGAGGCATATTCTGATTTGGACTCTTTTTCTCTGTATGTAGAGAATTGTATAAGAAAAGTAATGATATGATGGTCCAGAAAACAAGGAAGGTGTGATTTGGAGAAGAACAGATAGTGAAGTTGGGACATAATGATTTGAGGTACTGGGAATTTGATCTAGGAAGACATTCTCAACATAAATCAGGAAATATAAAGATAAATCTTAGAACAGAATTGAGAACCTATACTGTTAACTTAAAAACCTATAATCTATTGTACAAGAAGGTGACATTTAAGACTAATAATAATGGATAACATACATTGAGCATATATTGTATGCCACAGATTGTCCTAAATGCTTTGCATAAATTAACTACTTAATCTGCACAACAACTCTGGGAAGGAGGTATTACTATTGTGCTTATTTAACGGACAAGGGAAGAGAGAACAAAAGGTTAAGTAAATTCCACAAAATCATTCAGCTGGCAAGTGCCAGAGTCATGGTTTCAAACCCAGGCAATCTATTCACAAAGCCAGAATTTTAGCCAGTAAAGAGGATGGCAAAGAAAGAGATGGATCACAGAACATGATAATTTGCACTAATGGGCAAATGAAGTCATGGAGTTAGTGAAGAAGAGAGCAAAAGAGAACACTACTTGGAGAATTATTAGGAAAATCTGAATTGTGTAGTTTCTCAATATCCAAGATAGAAAGGCACTTCATAACATATCAGCAGTGATGTGGAGATCAAGGAGAATGAGGACCTAGTGAAGTCTGCTAGATCAAGTGATTTAGGAGCATGGTCTCTGCAGGAGAGCTACTTCTGACTAAGATCGAACCCCTTAACACCTAGGACTGCAGAAATGTGGCCTCATCTGTGGACACACTGTCAATGATATACAAAGTCAGCATTGGTTTCATAGAACTGAAGATTCTAATGGTTGTAGGCAGTCAGAAAAAAAAAAAAAAGCCTGGTTTTGTGCAAAAGGACTGAAAAGGACTGAGGAGATAAGTACATGGCCCACTTCTTCCAGTTTTCACTTAAATGTTACTGAAGCTGTCCCTGAAGACATTGCAGAAAATAACAACTTTCCCTTGCTCCTTATCTCCCTATTCCTTATCCACCATTTCCTTTTATTTTTTAAGGGGCTTATAAAATATAATCACTTTATTCAAAATATAATCACTTATAAAATATAATTTTATTTTTAAGGGGCTTATAAAATATAATTACTTTATTCAATATAATCACTTTATATTATAGTTGTAAACATAAATACATTTTCTCTAAGAAAAGAAAAAAAACAAAGAAAAAAATGCCACTTAACACCGTTTGTATGTGAGTATAGGCCAGAAGAAAAAATATTGATAATATTCATTATCAGGTGACAAAGCTACTAACTTAGTAGCTGAGTACTCCTAAGCTCCTACAACCTGAGTTGACAAACTTCATAAAATGCACAAGATTAAGCTGCTTGATTTTGTGGGACACGTATACTGGGTACCAAGTATGCTACTTTTTGTTCTTATGGCATTTGTTCTTATGGTATATACAGGTAAATATATCATGAGTGGCTTCCAGGTTTGTTTTTTAAAAAAGCCTGGTTTCTGAAGGAACCAAATTTCCATTTCCAGGACTTCCTGGATACTATCTGGATATCTTTTCTATTTATGAGAATAAACTTTAAATGGTGGATTTTGCTTTTCAGGGAACGGGTAAAAAAAAAGAGGGTGGTGCCAGGGAATTGTTTTCTGGAAAACGTATGTCATGTGCCTGTACTTATTTTAGTATAGGAGAGGCAAAGAGGGACGATGACTATGGTATTGCCAGGTGCTATTATGTTCCTTGTGAAGAACAGAGGAAAGTGAGTTATAGTCTAGGTCTTCTGGCTCTGGGGAAAATTTATTCATATCCCTCAATCCATTGGCATGATGTATCAAGATTTCTGCAGGATATTTTATAAACATTTTATTAGTTACTTAAGGACAAAGTAGAAAAGTGTGGACTGGGTGTTCAGGCAATTAAGAGGCTCTGCTGCAAGCTAAAAATTTCACCCCAAGATTTCTTTTTTAATAAAGTCACTCAAAAAGGTATACATTTTGTTATCCTGGGCAAAGTAATGTCTCTGCTTTTGAATATGCTATCTAGATTGATCATAACTTTCCTCCCAAGGAGTAAGCGTCTTTTACTTTCATGACTGCAATCACCATCTGCAGTGATTTTGGAGCCCAGAAAAATAAAGTCTGACACTGTTTCCACCGTTTCCCCATCTATTTCCCATGAAGTGATGGAACCAGATGCCATGATCTTTGTTTTCTGAATATTGAGCTTTAAGCCAACTTTTTTACTCTCCTCTTTGACTTTCATCAAGGGGCTTTTTAGTTCCTCTTCACTTTCTGCCATAAGGGTGGTGTCATCTGCATATCTGAGGTTATTGAGATTTCTCCCGGCAATCTTGATTCCAGCTTGTGCTTCTTCCAGCCCAGCGTTTCTCATGATGTACTCTGCATATAAGTTAAATAAGCAGGGTGACCATATACAGCCTTGACGGACTCCTTTTCCTATTTGGAACCAGTCTGTTGTTCCATGTCGAGTTCTAACTGTTGCTTCCTGACCTGCATATAGGTTTCTCAAGAGGCCAGTCAGGTGGTCTGATATTCCCATCTCTTTCAGAATTTTCCACAGTTTATTGTGATCCAAACAGTCAAAGGCTTTGGCATAGTCAAGAAAGCAGAAATAGATGTTTTTCTGGAACTCTCTTGCTCTTTCCATGATCCAGTGGATGTTGGCAATTTGATCTCTGGTTCCTCTGCCTTTTCTAAAACCAGCTTGAACATCTATAGCATATTAAAAAGCAGAGACATTACTTTGACAACAAAGGTCCATCTGGTCAAGGTTATGGTTTTTCAGTGGTCAGGTATGGATGTGAGAGTTGGACTGTCAAGAAAGCTGAGCACCGAAGAATTGATGCTTTTGAACTGTGGTATTGGAAAAGACACTTGAGAGTCCCTTGGACTTCAAGGAGATCCAACCAGTCCATTCTAAAGGAGATCAGTCCTGGGTGTTCTTTGGAAGGAATGATGATGCTAAAGCTGAAACTCCAATACTTTGGCCACCTTATATGAAGTGTTGACTTATTGGAAAAGACTCTGATGCTGGGAGGGATTGGGGGCAGGAGAAGGGGATGACAGAGGATGAGATGGCTGGATGGCATCACTAACTCGATGGATGTGAGTCTGAACTTCGGGAGTTGGTGATGGACAGGGAGGCCTGGCGTGCTGCGATTCATGGGGTTGCAAAGAGTTGGACACGACTGAGCGACTGAACTGAATTGAACTGAACTGGGCAATGTCATCCTGGAAGAGGATTTCAGCATTGTACTCCTGAAACCATTTTAAAGACTTTATTTTTGTATTTAATAAAGACTTAGAGAACTATATTGTAATTATCTCCCCAACTAGAGGGACTTTTCAGTAGATGAGACTTTTCTTCTTCACATTGAAATGCCTGATACTTAGTATGAATTATTTTCACTAAACTACCTATGTGGACAGTCTGTAAAGAATGTCAGCTCATCCTTCAAGAGCAACCAATTTTAAGATGAACACCTGGGTATTGTCCATGACATCAGGAGCATATTCAAAGTCAATATACCTCTTCATAAACTCCCAGCAATTTCTGACATGTGTATCTGTGTAATATATGAGAATATGAGGGAAATGTAGAAAAGGAGAGAGAGAAAGGATAAAGAATGGTCACTTCAATTTGTAACTTCAATTCTAATGAGAATACTGGGAGAAATGACTATGTCTATTTGTAAAAGTCAGAAAAACAGTATGATTCACTACCTTAACCTTTTTCATTAAAATAGATTGTTTTCTTCCTGTATCTATGTTCATCTTCAACCACAGAAAATTAATCTGAATGTCAAAATAGAATAAAATGTCTTTCACTAAAATAGCATTGCTTATCAATAACATATCTTCAAAGACATGCTCTAAAAGGTGTTTTATTTCCACTGCATACACTTAGAAACATCCTCTGGTGATCAGACACATCATTTGGACCTTTTCTTTGCCTTTCTGTAAACAAAATTGGAAAATGAAAGGACAGAATGAGAAGGCAGACTGCTATGAGAACAAGGAGAAATAGCATTAGGCAAAGTAAAAGGGAACAGTTTAAATCAATTAGTGGAGAGATATAGATGATCTATAGTTTCAGAATATACCTCCTTGGTTTGCATGAGAGTCCTGTTTGAACTCTATTATAACCAGTAAATACTTTCTTGCCTTTGATGCTTGTAATATATGGCCAAAGCAGCTAGAAACTATGAATACACAGTTACTCATGTGCTACTGCTTCTCCAATAAAGTCCTCCAAATAGCACGTGTAAATGTCCCAAAATCACAGCCCTTCTTCAGAAAGAACTGACAAAGAATATAAATTACATTTTTAGATCTTTAAATGGAAATAAATGAATAATTTAATTCACTTCTAGATGGCTGTGGATTTGAGCTACCTAAGACTTTCTGGGTAGATACAAGCAATATGGGTATATATAGAAGGAGAATTAATATTTTTAGTAGTGTAATTACAAAGCAGATAGGATTCACAAAAATTATACCTGGAAAAAAAAGGCTTCTGCTTTTGTTTTTCTGGACCTTTTCAGCAATCAATTTTGGATCAATTCTGAAACATTTTCAAAACGTTAAATACAAGAAGAAAAACACTGGTAAAAAGGAAATGGATAGCACAGTTTCTTTAATTTGAGGTTCATATGTTAACTTGCTACTAGACTTCCTAAAGATCATTCTGAAACTCTTAATTTATAGTATTTGTTTACAAATACATAGGAAAACAATAAAAGTCTTGAACACCATCTGCCTGTATTTTCCCTGAAGGGCTTTGCATATTTTCAGCAAAAAAACAAGTCTAAATATCTTGCGATTTTCACCAAAATGTTTCATAATTTCACAGCAGCCCTGCTAATGAAGTACAGTATGAGCCCTTATAATAAGCCAGAATGATTCAGAATTGCACACAGTGCTTCCTAATATTGTGAAAACAGCAAGAATTGCTTGGGAGTAGGAGAGTTGCTTCCTGCTTTGGGCAGAGAAGAAGGTTGAGAGGAAATTTCATTTTGAAAGGAGAATGAGAAAGATTGATATGTGTATCCACCTTAGATGAAGTTCAAGGAACTCAGAAACTTAGAGAAATGAGTCTGAGAGGACTCAATATTAGCTGTGAGCACTGAGATCTAGCAACGATTTTGGGAATAGATACCAGATCATTTCCTCATATGTGGTATATGAACATCGATGTAGAAAATCAACATCTAGATACCTGAAGAAAAGGATACTGCAGGTTGCAAAATTGAATCTGAAATTAATTTCCTGGTTTGCCACTGTCATAAATCCAAGCTTTCAACATGGGGAAGACAGCACATGAAAGCTTATTAAGTAAGATTGGATTCATGGCATCAGTATTAAAAAATTACTCTGGGAGAGAACAAGATGGTGGAGGAGTAGGTGGACCTGGAGTACATCTCTCTCCATGGATACATCAGGAATGTACCTTCAGACACAAGTGCATGCAGAACACCAGCTGAGAGCTGACAGGAGTACCTGATCAGAGGAAAAGAATATATAGAACTACGCAAAACTCAGTAGGATGAAGGAAGTAGGGGGAAAAATAGGAGTGTTAGTAGGACTGGACCTGCCTTTGGTGGGTGGGGGAACTGAAGCAGGGGTCCAATCCCCACATTGGGGCAATTGTCTGAGTCAGAGGAGAAAGGCTGAGAGTGTAACAGCCGATCTGTGGCAGCCTAAATAGAATGAGAATCAGACAGTCTTTGCGGCAGCCATACACACCCTGGACAGGGATGATGGTCCCCTGGAAGGTGCAGCAGCTGGGAGTTTGAGTTTAGGGATTGTGGAGTAATCCCAGGGCAAGGGCTGCTGTAGACTGTGAGAGACTGATTGAGGGGATGTAAGGGAGGAGACTCTAAGGGGAAATGCCTGTGGAGGAAAGCTGAGCAGCCATGGAAGCAAGGCAATACTGCTGAGTCACGTGTAGGGGGTGGATCCATCACCAGAGCCTCTCTCTCCCCACATGCTAGCATGGGGAACTGAACAATACAGAGGCTGGCCCATCAAATATCTGATGCACTGAACTGCAGAGTAGGACCCCAGCCAGGAAGACCCCTCTATGTGCCTGATGCACGGAACAACAGAGAAGGACCCCAGGCAAGGGAACCCTCTATATGCCTGAATGGGCGGAGCTACAGAGAAAGACTGGCCAAAGAGGCCTACTGATCACCAGCTACAAGAGGCTTGAAAAAAGACTCTGATAGGGCCATAACTCCTGTGGTGGAAGGTATCCCTGCATACTTGGTGCCGCCAGGGTCCCCATAAGCTGAGCAGTTGTGCCATCTTCACGCTCAACTCTCACTGGGGCAGAGCTGCCACAGGCAAAAAAATTCTTGTGTCTATGCATGCAGGGTTGCTTCAGTCATGTCTGACTCTTTGTGACCCTGTAGACTGTGGCTGTCATGGAGGGGTCTCTCTAGGCAGGAATACTGGAGTGTATTGGCCACCGTTGGTTGTCATACCCTTCTAGAGCACTATATTTCCTGCTGCCCTAGCCGCCAATTCCCCTGAGTACCTGATGCTGCCAGAACCCCTGAAACCCAAGCAGCTGCAACAGCTTTACACCTGGCCCTCACAGGGGCAAACCCAAGTCCTCCAGGGAAGCCTCAGGAACAAACCCCAGTGGATGACCCACATGTAGAGGTGGAAATGAAACCACAAATGAAATCCAGGGGCAATGTGGCTAAGGAAGGAGACCCAAAACCTTCCCGCCAGCTGTACAAACTGCAGATTAAATCTACATGATCAGCTAGGCAGACTCTATGTCTATGAAATATATAAAAGGTCACTGAGAGTTCCCACAGAAGAAAACACACTAATTCTGATAGCTGTGGACATTGGAGGCAATAACACACAGGAGTAGGACCAGATTAGAATCTGAGCTGCCCCCACAGCAGATCATAGATCAGCACAGTGTTGGAGGGCATCCTAGGGAGGTAAGGTGGACTGTGCCTCCCAGGGAGGGAAAGGACTCCGAAGCAGTGACTCAAGAAAAACATTATTCTTATTTTTTGACTTGTTCTGTAGAATTTTTTGGATTTCTTTTTCTTTTTCCTTTTATTTCCCTCTCTATTGTAGTTGTCGATTTTCTTGGCACTATGAAATCCAATTAAGCTTTTGAGCCTTTCTCCTCCCCCCCGCCCCCATCACATTTTTTATTGTTGTTACAAACATCTGCCTCTATCTTGGGCTTTTGAACTTTTGTGGAGTTTTCCTTTTTTTCTTTTCTTTTCTCTTTATTGTTATTGGACTGTTTTGACTTTGCTCATGGGTGTATATGTATATGTGTATATTCCACTATTTTAATTATTATTTGCTTGATTTTGTAACTGCCATTTGTCTGGGGTTCAACTTTGGTTTCTCGTTTTTGTATATTTGTTTTAATCTCACTCAATGCCACAGCATACCACTTGTGGAATCTCCATTCCTGACCAGAGATCAAGCCCTGAGCCTTTGGAGTGGGAGCACTGATTCCAAGACCCTAGATTACCGGAGAACTAACCCTAGGGGGTATCAAATAGGGATAACTCACACAAAGGAAACCACTTGAGTACAAGACCCAGCATCACCCAACCACGAGTAGCACCCTGTACAGGACACCTCGTTTAAACAACAGACAAAACAAAATACAAACCAAATCATCAACAGACAGGATTACCACCTCACTCAACCTTGCTCATCAGAGAAAAAACAAACAAACAAAAAAACTCAGCACAAATCTCACCCTATATGAAGCTTACACAAATCACTGGACCAACCTTAGGAGGGAAGAAACCAAAAGGAAGAAAGAATTCAACCTTCTTCAAGGAAAGAATTTAACTTTCCTTAAAGCCTGGAAAAAAGGGACCACAGACAGAGTAAGTTAAAAAAAATAATAATGAAAAGGCAGAGAAATACTACACAAATGAAGGAACAAACTAGAAACACAGAAGTCCAAATAAATGAAGAGGAAATAGGCAAATTACCTGAAAAAGAATTCAGAATAATGATAGTAAAGATGATAAAAAGCCTTGAAAACAAAATGGAGAAAATGCAAGAATCAATTAACAAAGACCTGGAATAATTAAAGAATAACCACACAGAGACAAGTAACACAATTACTGAAATTAAAAATACTCTCGAAGGAATCAATAGCAGAATATCTGAATCAGAAGAACAAATCAGTGAGCTGGGAGATTAAAATGGTAGAAATAACTTCTAAAGAGCAGAATAAAGCAAAAAGAATGCAAAGAACTGAAGACAGTCTCAGAGAGCTTTGGGACAATATCAAACTCACCAGCATTAGAATTATAGGGGTCCCAGAAGAAGAAGAGAAAAAGAAAGGGTATGAGAAAATTTTTGAAGAGATTATAGTTGAAAATTTTCCCAACATGGAAAAGGAAATAGTCAATCAAGTCCAAGAGGCACAAAGAGTCCCATACAGGGTAAACCCAAGGAGAAACATGCCAAGACACCTACTAATCAAACTAACAAAGACTAAACACACAGAAAGAATATTAAAAGCAGCAAGGGAGAAGCAACAAGTAACATACAAGGGAAAATTGAGATGCTAACAGCTGATCTTTCAGCAGAAACTCTGCAGACCAGAAGGAAATGGCAGGATATATTCAAAGTACTGAAAGGGAAACATCTACAATCAAGATTACTGTACCCAACAAGGATCTCATTCAAAATTGATGGAGAAATAAAAAGCTTTTCAGACAAGCAAAAGTTAGGAGAATTCAGTACCACCAAAGCTGTAGTAAAGCAGCTTTACTACAGATGTTAAAGGGACTTATATAGTCAAGAAATACAACAGAAGAAAAATGACCTACAAAATCAACCCCAAACAATTAAGAAAATGGCAATAGGAGCATATATATCAATAATTACTTTGAATGTAAATGGATTAAATGCACCAACCAAAAGACACAGACTTGCTGAATGGATCCAAAAATAAGAACCATAGATATGCTGTCTACAAGAAACCCACTTCAGACCTAAAGATACATATAGACTGAAAGTGAAAGGATGGAAAAAATATATTCCTTGCAAATGGGAAGCAAGAAAGCTAGAGTGGCAATCCTCATATCAGACAAAATAGACCTTAAAATAAATAAGATTACAAGAGATAAGGAAGGACATTACATAATGATCAAGGGATTAATCCAAGAGGAAAATATAACAACTGTAAATATCTATGCACCCAGCAAAAGAGCACCTCAATACATAAAACAAACACCAACAGACATAAAAGGAGAAATTGACAGTAACACAATAATAGTAGGAGATTTAAACATCCCACTCACACCAATGGATAGATCATCAAAACAGAAAACTACTAAGGAAACACAATTCTTAAAATGATACATTAGATGAGATGGATCTCATTGATATTTTCAGGATATTCCATCCAAATGCAGAAGAATACACCTTTTTCTCAAATGCACATGGAACGTTCTCCAAGATAGAACACATCTTGGGTCACAAATCAAACCTCAGTAAATTTAAGAAAATTGAAATCATGTCAAGCATCTCCAACCACAAAACCATGAGACTGGATATCAATTACAAGAAAAAAAAGTAAGAAAGAAATACATGGAGATTAAACAACAGGTTTCTAAATAACCAACAGGTTACTGAAGAAATCAAAAGGGACATCAAAAAATTTCTAGACAGAAACGACAATGAAAACATGACAACTCAAAAAAAAACCCTATGGGATGCAGCAAAAACAGTCCTAAGAGGGAAGTTTTTTGTTGTTGTTGTTGCTTTTGTTTTTTAATTTTATTTTATTTTTAAACTTTACAATATTGTATTGATTTTGCCAAACATCAAAATGAATCTGCCACAGGTATACACGTGTTCCCCATCCTGAACCCCCCTTCCTCCTCCCTTCCCATACCATCCCTCTGGGTTATCCCAGTGCACCAGCCCCAAGCATCCAGTATCGTGCATCAAACCTGGACTGGCAACTCGTTTCATACATGATAGTATACATGTTTCAATGCCATTCTTCCAAATCTTCCCACCCTCTCCCTCTCCCACAGAGTCCATAAGACTGTACTATACATCGGTGTCTCCTTTGCTGTCTCGTATACAGGGTTATTGTTACCATCTTTCTAGATTCCATATATATGCGTTAGTATACTGTATTGGTGTTTTTCTTTCTGGCTTACTTCACTCTGTATAATAGGCTCCAGTTTCATCCACCTCATTAGAACTGATTCAAATGTATTCTTTTTAATGGCTGAGTAATACTCCATTGTGTATATGTACCACTGCTTTCTTATCCATTCATCTGCTGATGGACATCTAGGTTGCTTCCATGTCCTGGCTATTATACACAGTGCTGCTGTGAACACTGGGGTACACGTGTCTCTTTCCCTTCTGGTTTCCTCGGTGTGTATGCCCAGCAGTGGGATTGCTGGATCATAAGGCAGTTCTATTTCCAGTTTTGTAAGGAATCTCCACACTCTTCTCCATAGTGGCTGTACTAGTTTGCATTCCCACCAACAGTGTAAGAGGGTTCCCTTTTCTCCACATCCTCTCCAGCATTTATTGCTTGTAGACTTTTGGATCACAGCCATTCTGATTGGCGTGAAATGGTACCTCATAGTGGTTTTGATTTGCATTTCTCTGATAATGAGTGATGTTGAGCATCTTTTCATGTGTTTGTTAGCCATCTGTATGTCTTCTTTGGAGAAATGTCTATTTAGTTCTTTGGCCCATTTTTTTTGATTGGGTCATTTATTTTTCTGGAGTTGAGCTGTAGGAGTTGTTTGTATATTTTTGAGATTAGTTGCTTGTCAGTTGCTTCATTTGCTATTATTTTCTCCCATTCTGAAGGCTGTCTTTTCACCTTGCTAATAGTTTCCTTTGTTGTGCAGAAGCTTTTAAGTTTAATTAGGTCCCATTTGTTTATTTTTGCTTTTATTTCCAATATTCTGGGAGGTGGGTCGGTCATAGAGGATCCTGCTGTGATGTATGTCAGAGAGTGTTTTGCCTGTGTTCTCCTCTAGGAGTTTTATAGTTTCTGGTCTTACGTTTAGATCTTTAATCCATTTTGAATTTATTTTTGTGTATGGTGTTAGATAGTGTTCTAGTTTCATTCTTATACAAGTGGTTGACCAGATTTCCCAGCACCACTTGTTAAAGAGATTGTCTTTAATCCATTGTATATTCTTGCCTCCTTTGTCAAAGATAAGGTGTCCATATGTGCGTGGATTTATTTCTGGGCTTTCTATTTTGTTCCATTGATCTATATTTCTGTCTTTGTGCCAGTACCATACTGTCTTGATAACTGTGGCTTTGTAGTAGAGCCTGAAGTCAGGTAGGTTGATTCCTCCAGTTCCATTCTTCTTTCTCAAGATTGCTTTGGCTATTCGAGGTTTTTTGTATTTCCATACAAATTGTGAAATTATTTGTTCTAGCTCAGTGAAGAATACCGTTGGTAGCTTGATAGGGATTGCATTGATCTATAAATTGCTTTGGGTAGCATACTCATTTTCACTATATTGATTCTTCCAATCCATGAACATGGTATATTTCTCCATCTATTAGTGTCCTCTTTGATTTCTTTCACCAGTGTTTTATAGTTTTCTATATATAGGTCTTTAGTTTCTTTAGGTAGATATATTCCTAAGTATTTTATTCTTTCCGTTGCAATGTGAATGGAATGATTTCCTTAATTTCTCTTTCTGTTTTCTCATTATTAGTGTATAGGAATGCAAGGGATTTCTGTGTGTTGATTTTATATCCTGCAACTTTACTATATTCGTTGATTAGTTCTAGTAATTTTCTGGTGGAGTCTTTAGGGTTTTCTATGTAGAGGATCATGCCATCTGCAAATAGTGAGAGTTTTACTTCTTCTTTTCCAATTTGGATTCCTTGTATTTCTTTTTCTGCTCTGATTGCTGTGGCCAAAACTTCCAAAACTATGTTGAATAGTAATGGTGAAAGTGGGCACCCTTGTCTTGTTCCTGACTTTAGTGGAAATGCTTTCAGTTTTTCACCATTGAGGATGTTTGCTGTGGGTTTGTCATATATAGCTTTTATTATGTTGAGTTATGTTCCTTCTATTCCTGCTTTCTGGAGAGTTTTTATCACAAATGGATGTTGAATTTTGTCAAAGGCTTTCTCTGCATCTATTGAGATGATCATATGGCTTTTATTTTTCATTTTGTTAATATGGTGTATTACATTGATTGATTTGTGGATATTGAAGAATCCTTGCATCCCTGGGATAAAGCCCACTTGGTCATGGTGTATGATCTTTTTAATGTGTTGTTGGATTCTGATTGCTAGAATTTTGTTAAGGATTTTTGCATCTATGTTCAGCAGTGATATTGGCCTGTAGTTTTCTTTTTTCGTGGGATCTTTGTCAGGTTTTGGTATTAGGGTGATGGTGGCCTCATAGAATGAGTTTGGAAGTTTACATTCCTCTGCAATCTTCTGGAAGAGTTTGAGTAGGATAGGTGTTAGCTCTTCTCTAAATTTTTGGTAGAATTCAGCTGTGAAGCCATCTGGACCTGGGCTTTTGTTTACTGGAAGATTTTTGATTACAGTTTCAATTTCCGTGCTTGTGATGGGTCTGTTAAGATTTTCTATTTCTTCCTGGTCCAGTTTTGGAAAGTTGTAGTTTTCTAAGAATTGGTCCATTTCTTCCACGTTGTCCATTTTATTGGCATATAATTGTTGATAGTAGTCTCTTATGATCCTTTGTATTTGTGTGTTGTCTGTTGTGATCTCTCCATTTTCATTTCTAATTTTATTGATTTGATTTTTCTCCCTTTGTTTCTTGATGAGTCTGGCTAATGGTTTGTCAATTTTATTTATCCTTTCAAAGAACCAGCTTTTGGCTTATGGAAATTCCCTTGTGTGTTATCTTTTGCTATAGTCTCTTTTGTTTCTTTTGCATTTATTTCTGTCCTATTTTTAAGATTTCGTTCCTTCTACTAACCCTGGGGTTCTTCATTTCTTCCTTTTCTAGTTGCTTGAGGTGTAGAGTTAGGTAATTTTTTGACTTTTTTCTTGTTTCTTGAGCTATGCCTGTATTGCTATGAACTTTCCCCTTAGGACTGCTTTTACCGTGTCCCACAGGTTTTGGGTTGTTGTGTTTTCATTTTCATTCGTTTCTTTGCAAATTTTGAATTCTTTTTTGATTTCTTCTGTGATTTGTTGGTTATTCAGCAGCGTGTTGTTCAGCCTCCATATGTTGGAAGTTTTAATAGTTTTTCTTCTGTAATTGAGATCTAATCTTAGTGTATTGTGGTCAGAGAAGATGCTTGGAATGATTTCTTTTTTTTTGAATTTACCAAGGCTAGATTTATGGCCCAGGATGTGATCTATCCTGGAGAAGTTTCCATGTGCACTTGAGAAAAAAGTGAAATTCACTGTTTTGGGATGAAATGTCCTATAGATATCAATTAGGTCTAACTGGTCTATTGTATCGTTTAAAGTTTGTGTTTCCTTGTTAATTTTCTGTTTAGTTGATCTATCCATAGGTGTGAGTGGGGTATTAAAGTCTCCCACTATTATTGTTTTATTGTTAATTTCTCCTTTCATACTTGTTAGCATTTGTCTTACATATTGTGGTGCTCCCGTGTTGGGTGTATATATATTTATAATTGTTATATCTTCTTCTTGGATTGCCCCTTTGATCATTATGTAGTGACTGTTTTTGTCTCTTTTCACAGCCTTTGTTTTAAAGTCTATTTTATCTGATATGAGTATTGCTACTCCTGCTTTCTTTTGGTCCCTATTTGCATGGAAAATCTTTTTCCAGCCCTTCACTTTCAGTCTGTATGTGTCCCCTGTTTTGAGGTGGGTCTCTTGTAGACAACATATGTAGGGGTCTTGTTTTTGTATCCATTCAGCCAGTCTTTGTCTTTTGGTTGGGGCATTCAACCCATTTACGTTTAAGGTAATTACTGATAAGTATGATCCTATTGCCATTTACTTTATTGTTTTGGGTTTGAATTTATACACCATTTTTGTGTTTCCTGTCTAGAGAATATCCTTTAGTATTTGTTGGAGAGCTGGTTTGGTGGTGCAGAATTCTCTCAGCTTTTGCTTGTCTGTAAAGCTTTTGATTTCTCCTTCATATTTGAATGAGATCCTTGCTGGGTACAATAATCTGGGCTGTAGGTTATTTTCTTTCATCACTTTAAGTATGTCTTGCCATTCCCTCCTGGCTTGAAGAGTTTCTATTGAAAGATCAGCTGTTATCCTAATGGGAATTCCCTTGTGTGTTATTTGTTGTTTTTCCCTTGCTGCTTTTAATATTTGTTCTTTGTGTTTGATCTTTGTTAATTTGATTAATATGTGTCTTGGGGTGTTTTGCCTTGGGTTTATCCTGTTTGGGACTCTCTGGGTTTCTTGGACTTGGGTGATTATTTCCTTCCCCATTTTAGGGAAGTTTTCAACTATTATCTCCTCAAGTATTTTCTCATGGTCTTTCTTTTTGTCTTCTTTTTCTGGGACCCCTATGATTTGAATGTTGTAGCATTTAATATTGTCCTGGAGGTCTCTGAGACTGTCCTCATTCCTTTTAATTCGTTTTTCTTTTTTCCTCTCTGATTCATTAATTTCTACCATCTGTCTTCTAATTCACTAATCCTATCTTCTGCCTCTGTTATTCTACTATTTGTTGCCTCCAGAGTGTTTTTAATTTCATTTATTGCATTATTCATTATATATTGACTCTTTTTTTATTTCTTCTAGGTCCTTGTTAAACCTTTCTTGCATCTTCTCAACCCTTGTCTTAAGGCTATTTATCTGTGATTCCATTTTGATTTCAAGATTTTGGATCATTTTCACTATCATTATTTGGAATTCTTCATCAGGTAGATTCCCTATCTCTTCCTCTTTTGTTTGGTTTGGTGGGCATTTATCCTGTTCCTTTATCTGCTGGGTATTCTTCTGTCTCTTCATCTTGTTTAAATTGCTGAGTTTGGGGTGTCCTTTCTGTATTCTGGCAGTTTGTGGAGTTCTCTTTATTGTGGCGTTTCCTAGCTGTGTGTGGGTTTGTACAGGTGGCTTGTCAAGGTTCCTTGGTTAGGGAAGCTTGTGTCGGTGTTCTGGTGGGTGGAGCTGTATTTCTTCTCTCTGGAGTGCAATGAAGTGTCCAGTAATGAGTTTTGAGATGTCTATGGTTTTGGGGTGACTTTGGGCAGCCTGTATCTTGGAGATCAGGGTTGTGTTCCTTTGTTGCTAGAGAATTTGCTTGGTATGTCTTGCCCTGGAACTTGTTGGCCCTTGTGTGGTGCTTGGTTTCAGTGTAGGTATGGAGGCGTTTGATCAGCTCCTGTCAATTAATGTTCCCTGAAGTCAGGAGTTCCCTGGAGTCAGGGTTTGGACTTAAGCCTCCTGCTTCCAGTTATTGGTCTTATTTTTACAGTAGTTTCAAAACTTCTCCTTCTATACAGCACCATTGATAAAACATCTACATTAAAGATGAAAAGTTTCTCCACCATGAGGGTCACCCAGAGAGGTTCACAGGGTTACATGGAGAAGAGAAGAGGGAGGAGGGAGTTAGAGGTGACCCGAATGAGATGAGGTGGAATCAATAGTGGAGAGAGTGGGCTAGCCAGTAATCACTTCCTTATGTGCACTCCACAACTGGACCACTCAGAGATGTTCATGGAGTTATACAGAGAAGAGAAGAAGGAGGAAGGAGGCAAAGGTGGCCAGTAGGATAAAAGGGGGGAATGAAAATGAGGGAGACAGATCCAGCCAGTAATCAGTTCCCTAAGTGTTCTCCATCGTCTGGAACACACAGAAATTCACAGAGTTGGGTAGAGTAGAGAGGGGTTAGGGAGGAGACACAGGCGACCTGGTGGAGAAAAAGGAGAGTCCAAAGGGAGAGAGAGCAGTCAAGCCAGTAATCTCTCTCCCTAGTGAAAAATGGGTACTGAAGATTGGGTTCTTAAAGGTACAAAATTGGTAACAAATACATAAAAGCCAAAATTAAAAATCTAGAGTAGAGTTTGGAATTTCAAAAATATGATGTTAAAGAAAAGAAGAAGAGATAGAAAGAGAGAGAGAAAAAAAAAATCACAAAAATTATTAAAAAAAAAAAAGGTACAAAATTGATAACAAATACCAAAAAGCTAAAATTAAAAATCTAGAGTAGAGTTTGGAATTTCAAAAATACAATGTTAAAGAAAAGAAGAAAAAAAAAGGAAAACAAGATCAAAAATTATAAAAAATATATATATGAAGTTTGCTTTAAAAAAAATAGGGTCTTTTTTTTTTTTTTTGCAAATAATAGTAGGTTATAAAAGTGAAAATTAAAGGAATAATAGAGGACTTAAAATTTTTTAAAAAATTAAAAAAAAAGAAAGAAAGAATGATCATAAAAATAGTAAAAATATATCTAGGACTTTCTCTGGTTTTGTTGTGGGTATTATGGGTTCAGTTCATTTTCGTCTAGTTCCTTGCTCCGACTTATATTTCTCAAGATCTGTAGGCCCCTTCCTATGTAGACAGTACTAACCACAGGGCTTTAATCTATTGCCTATAGCTTCCAAGGTGGTTCCCTCTGTTATAGCTTCTTCTGTTTGCTGGCCTCTTCAGTGTCTGGTTTCCACCCTGACATAAAAGGGACAGTGGAGGACACTTTTTTCTTTTGTTTTAGGCTCACTTGTTCAGTCATGCTGTGGGGAGGGAGGGACGCTGCAAACAAATAACACTGGCGTGTGCTCGCAGTGCCTCAACCACACTGGGTCTGCCCCCACTTACGGCACGTGTAGCCTCCCTGCCCACACTGCTCAGGCTCTAGGTTGCTCTGCCAGGAACCATCCGTGGCCGGCCCTGGGCTGCTTGCACCTCCCAGGTCCAAGCCGCTCAGGTACAGGCACTCGGGTAGTCCTCAGAGGCGCAGACTCGGTTGGGCCTGCGTTTTGTGCCCTTCCCAGGTCCAAGCAGCTCAGGTGATGAGGTGTTTGGCCAAGTGTGATTGCTACGACTTATGCCTCCCCGCCGCTCAGTTATCTAGGTGTACAACCGGCGCACCTTCTCAGGCGGATGTTGACCGTCCAGACCCCCAAGAATTCTTAGTTAGCAAAGAAGCCTGCTTACAGTTTTATAGATAATGTCTCTCTGGGGCTGCGATTGCCCCCTTCCGGCCCTGGCTGCCTGTCACCGGAGAGGGATGGTCTGTAGCTGGCTATCTCTGTTCAGTCCTTTGTTCTGTGCACGGGCCTGGCGGTGTCTTCGGTTAGGGCTGGCTTTTCGCGTGGTAGATATCCCACAGTCTGGTTTGCTAGCCCAAATTATTTCCCTCAGATAGCACTCAGGGTATTCAGGCCAGATCCTTACTGTAAGCGATGCAGCCCACGCTGCACCTCCCAGCCCAGCCCCCGCTTGCTAGTGGCGTGTGCAGGCCTCTGCGCTGCTTCTCTGCTGGGGGAGTTACCATAGGGCTCATAATCTGCGGGTTTTAATTGATTATTTATTTTTCCTCCCTGTTATGTTGCCCACTGTGCTTCCAAGGCTCGGCACAGATTCGGCTGTGAGGTTTCCTGGTGTTTGGAAACTTCTCTCTTTTTAAGACTCCCTTCCTGGGATTGAACTCCATCCCTCCCTCTTTTGTCTCTTTTTTTGTCTTTTATATTTTTTCCTACCTCCTTTCGAAAACTTGGGTTGCTTTTCTGGGTGCCTGATGTCCTCTGCCGGCATTCAGAAGTTTTTTTTGTGGAATTTACTTGGCGTTTAAATGTTCTTTTGATGAATTTTTTGGGGAGAAAGTGTTCTCCCTGTCCTACTCCTCCGCCATCTTAGCTCCTCCCTCCAGAGGGAAGTTTATAGCAATACAATCCTACTTCAAGAAACAAGAAAAACATCAAATAGACAATCTAACTTTATACCTAAAACAACTGAATAAAGAAGAACAAAAAGAGCCCAAAATTAGTAGAAAGAAAGAAATCATAATGATCCAAAAGAAAGTAAATGAAAAAGAAATGAAAGAAACAATAGTAAAGATTAATAAAACTAAAAGCAGTTCTTTGAGAAGATAAACAAAATCGGCAAACATTTTGCCAGACTCATCAAGAACAAAAGAGAGAAGACTCAAATCAACAAAATAGAAATAAATAAGGAGAAGTTACAACAGACAATGCAGAAACACAAAGGATTATAAGAGACTACTATGAACAACTACATGGTGATGAAATAGATAATCTAGAAGAAATGGACAGATTCTTAAAAAGTTCAATATTCCAAGACTGAACCAGGAAGAAATAGAAATTATGAACAACCACATTACAAGCACAGAAATTGAAGCTGTGATCAGAAGTCTCCCAAAAAACAAAAGCCCAGGACCAGATGGCTTCACAGTGGAATTCTATCAAACATTTAGAGAAAAGCTAATGCCTATTGTTCTAAAATTCTTTCAAAAAATTGCAGAGGGAGGAACACTTCCAAACTCATTCTAAGAAGCCACCATTACCCTGCTACCAAAACCAGACAAATGTAACACACAAAAAGAAAACTACAGGCCTATATCATGGATGAACATAGATGCAAAAATCCTCAACAAAATTTTAGCAAACAGAATTCAGCAACACATCAAAAAGCTCATACACTATGATCAAGTTGGGTTTATTCCAGGGATGCAAGGATTCTTCAATATATGCAAGTCAATCAATGTGATATACCATATTAACAAACTGAAAGATAAAAACCAAAAGATAATAGATGCAGAAAAGCCTTTGACAAAATTCATCTCCCATTTATTATTAAAACTCTTTGAAAAATGGGCAAAAAGGAACTACCTCAACATAGTAAAAGCCATATATGATAAGCCTACAGCAAACATTATTCTCAATGGTGAAAAACTGAAAGTATTCCCAAGATCAGGAACAAGGCAATGGTGTCCACTTTCACCACTATCAACATAGTTCTGGAAGTCCTAGCTACAGCAATCAGAGAAGAAAAAGAAATAAAAGGAATCCAGTTAGAAAAGAAGAAGTAAAGCTCTCATTGTTTGCAGATGACATGATACTGAACTTAGAAAACCCTAAAGGTAGTATCTGAAAATTACTAGAACTAATCAGTGAATTTAAAAAGTTGCAGGATACAAAATCAATACACAGAAATCACTTGCATTTCTATATACTAACAATGAAAAATTAGAAAGAGAAATTAAGGAATCAATCCCATTCACCATTGCAACAAAAAGAAATATCTAGGAGTGAACCTACCTAAGGAGACAAAAGAACTGTACACAGAAAATTATAAGACACTAATGAAAGAAATCAAACATGACATAAACAGATGGAGAGATATTCCATGTTCCTGGGTAGGAAGAATCAATATTGTAAAAATGACTCTATTACCAAATGCAATCTACAGATTCAATGTGATCCCTATCAAATTACCAATGGCATTTTTCACAGAACTGGAACAAAAAATTTCACAATTCATATGGAAACACAAAAGACCCCGAATAACCAAAGCAGTCTTGAGAAACAAGAATGCAACTGGAGGAATCAACCTTTCTGACTTCAGATTATACTTTAAAGCTACAGTCATTAAGATGCTATGGTACTGGCACAAAAACAGAAATATAGACCCATGGAACAAGATAGAAAGCCCAGATATAAACCCATGCACCTCCTTTTGACAAAGGAGGCAAGAATATACAATGGGGCAAAGACAGCCTCTACAATAAATGGTGCTGGGAAAACAGGACAGCTGCATGTAAAAGAATGAAATTGGAACACTTCCCAAAAACATATGCAAAGACTCAAAATGGATTAAAGACCTCAATGTAAGCCCAGAAACTACAAAACTCTTAGAGAAAAACATAGTCAGAACACTCAATGACATAAATCAAAGCAAGATCCTCTATGACCCACTTCCTATGGAAATAAATAATGGAAATAAAATAAATAATGGAAATAAAAACAAAAGTAAACAAGTGGGACCTGATTAAACTTAAAAGCTTTTGCACAGCAAAGGACACTATAAGCAAGTTGAAAAGACAACCCTCAGTATGTGAGAAAATAATAGAAAATGAAACAACAGACAGAGGATTAATTTCTAAAATATACAATCAGCCCATACAACTCAATATCAGAAAAACAAACAATCCAATCAAAAGTGGGAAAAAGACCTAAACAGACATTTCTCCAAAGAAGACATACAGATGGCTAACAAACACATGAAGAGATGCTCAACATTGCTCATTATTAGAGAAATGCCAATCAAAATTACAATGAGATATCACCTCACACTAGTCAGAATGGCCATCCTCAAAAAGTCTACAAAGAATAAATGCTGGAGAGGGTGTGTAGAAAAGGGAACACTCTTGCACTGTTGTTCAGAACATAAATTGATACAGCCACTATGGAAGACAGTATGGAGATTCATTAAAAAACTAGGAATAAAGCAATCCACTCCTAAGCATATACCCTGAGGAAACCAAAATTGAAAAAGACACATATCCCAAGCACTATGTACAATAGCTAGAACATGGAAGCAACCTAGGAGTCCATCGACAGATGAATGGATAAAGAAGTTGTGGTATATATGTACAATAGAATATTACTCAGCCATAAAAAGGAACACATTTGAATCGGTTCTAATGAGGAGGATGAACCTAGAACCTATTATATAGAACGATTAAGTCAGAAAGAGAAAGATAAATACCGTATTCTAATGCATACGTACGGAATCTAGAAAAACGGTAATGAAGGATTTATTTACAGGGCAGCAATGGAGAGACCACCTGATGTGCCTTTTGAGAAACCTATATGCAGGTCAGGAAGCAACAGTTAGAACTGGACATGGAACAACAGACTGGTTCCAAATAGGAAAAGGAGTACGTCAAGGCTGTATATTGTCACCCTGCTTATTTCATTTACATGCAGAGTACATTATGAGAAATGCTGGGCTGGAAGAAGCACAAGCTGGAATCAAGATTGCCAGAAGAAATATAAATAACCTCAGACATGCAGATGATACCACCCTTATGGCAGAAAGTGAAGAGGAACTAAAAAGCCTCTTGATGAAAGTGAAAGATGAGAGTGAAAAAGTTGGCTTAAAGCTCAACATTCAGAAAATGAAGATCATGGCATCTGGTCCCATCACTTCATGGGAAATAGATGGGGAAACAGTGGAAACAGTGTCAGGCTTTATTTTGGGGGTCTCTAAAATCACTGCAGATGATGATTGCAGCCATGAAATTAAAAGACGCTTACTCCTTGGAAGGAAAGTTATGACCAACCTAGATAGCATATTGAAAAGCAGAGACATTACTTTGCCAACAAAGGTCCATCTAGTCAAGGCTATGATGTTTCCAGTGGTCATGTATGGATGTGAAAGTTGGGCTGTGAAGAAAGCTGAGCGCTGAAGAATTGATGCTTTTGAACTGTGGTGCTGGAGAAGACTCTTGAGAGTCCATTGGACTGCAAGGAGATCCAAACAATCCATTCTAAAGGAGATCAGTCCTGGGATTTCTTTGGAAGGACTGATGCTAAAGCTGAAACTCCAATACTTTGGCCACCTCATGCGAAGAGTTGACTCATTGGAAAAGGCTTGATGCTGGGAGGGATTGGGGGCAGGAGGAGAAGGGGACAACAGAGGATGAGATGGCTGGATGGCATCACCAACTCAATGGACAGGAGTTTGGGTGAACTCTGGGAGTTGGTGATGGACAGGGAGGCCTGGCGTGCTGCAATTCATGGGGTCACAAAGAGTCAGACACAACTGAGGGACTGAACTGAACTGAACCGAACTGAATGGAGAGACAGACATAGAGAATAGACTTATGGACATAGGGAGAGGGGAGGAGAGGGTGAGATGTATGAAAAGAGTAACAGGGAAACTTACATTACCATATGTAAAATAGATTGCCAACGGGAATTTGCTGTATGGCTCAGGAAACTCCAACATGGTCTGTGTATCAACTTAGAGGGGTGGGATGCGGTGGGAGATGGGAGGGATATTCAAACGGGAGGGTATATATGTTTACCTATGGCTGATTCATGTTGGGGTTTGACAGAAAACCACAATATTCTGTAAAGCAATTATCCTTCAATAAAAAATAAATTAAAAAACAATAAAAACACTTTCTAAAAAAAAAAAAGAAATTGCTCAGACAAAGTGGGAATGCAAAAAAAAAGTACACTGCTAGTTATAGTAGCTGGTAGCTCTAATCTATTGAATACCTACCATGTGCCTAACGCTGAGCTCGTCTTCTACATTGTATCAAATTCTCATATCTCCCATTCACGGTAAGCCATTTTCACTTTGCAGGAAATCTGAAGTTCAGAGAATGTGAATTAATGGCTCAGTCATTTAAAACTAGTATGTGACAGAAATAAAAGATCTCTGCCACATCTTATATTCCTTGTACATACCTACCTCTGTGGTAATCAAAACAAATGGGCATTTAGTGTTAATTACTCTGAATGTGGAATGAAGTATATGTACTGAGAGTGAATGAGAAGGGTATTTTAAATGGCATTGTCTTCAAATTATATGATTTTTAGAAATGATAGATGAATGGGTAAGCAGATGAATGGATGGATAAATGGATCAAAATCACCATCTTACTCTGAAGACTTTCAGCTAAACTTTAATTAATGCTTAGAACATCTTTAGTCATCTTCAGTACCACACGAGTAATTCCTATGTTGTATACAAACTGAATTTGAATGCCTCTACATTAGTTTTTACTTTGTCCTAAGAAATGATATAGCTGGATACAAATTATATAATTCAGTTGACTCTTGTATAATATATATTAAAATAAATATTAGTAAACAATTATTTTATAGTATGTATTAGTATTTAAATTAATATAATTATTTATAGCTATATATTAATATTTAATTATTACACAATTATTTTATAGTAGTATATTAACATTTATTTTAACTATTACATAATTATGTTATAGCTATGTATTAATGCTTAATTATTACATAATTATTTTTATAGTTACCTATTAATATTTTAGTTTGGCCACCTGATGCAAAGAGTTGACTCATTGGAAAAGACCCTGATGCTGGGAGGGATTGGGGGCAGGAGAGGAAGCGGATGTCAGAGGATGAGATGGCTGGATGGCATCACCAACTCGATGGATGTGAATTTGAGTGAACTCCAGGAGTTGGTGATGAACAGGGAGGCCTGGTGTGCTGCAATTCATGGGGTCGCAAAGAGTCAGACACGACTGAGTGACTGAACTGAACTGAACTGATACCATTTTTTAGGACAAATGAAAAATAAGGTAGGGGCATTCGAATTCAGTTTGCATAGAACACATGAATTACTGTTGTGGTACTGAGGATGATTATAAATGTTCTAAGCATTAATTAAAGTTTAGCTGAAAGTCTTCTGAGAAAGATGATGATTTTGATCTATCTATCTATCCCTCTATTCATCCACCTACCCAATCCAAGCCCTTCACTGTGTCATTTTCAGTAGTGCATTAAAATTACCTTTAGTGACAGTCAAATAGAGCAGAATTGATGAAACAGTGAGGGACTGATGTTTGCACAAAACTAATCAAATCTAGTGAATTCCAAAGTCTGTTGATGTACCAATCAAAAAATCAAATTATTATAAATCTTATAAAAATATTCTATGTAACATAAAGCATACAAAAATAGTCAACATAGTAGAATGTAATAATTAAAAATTAAATGTAAAAACTGTGATTTTTTTTCCTAACCCAATGGATCCTCTCACCCTTTTTCCACCAAAAGTATGCATATACTACTTTCCATGCCACTGACTCTTAATCTCTTTTATAATTGAGGACTTGAAGATACTAATATTTCTTAGTAATTAGTATATGTCAAGTAACATATACTTTACCATTTAAAAATACAAAAATTTATGATCAAATGTTTTTCTCTGTTATAAAAAGTCACAGGTAAAGAAAATTTTTTGTGTCCCTCATTATTGTGTTGAATATTCTAGGTTCTCATAGGTGTTGGGTTATAGGTGGTAGTTATTCTCTATACTGAACAAAGGAAGACATTACAGTTGAAGTTGAAAAACACCATATTGAACATGAGACACTATAGTTTGAATCACTATAGAAGGAAGCATAAAGCGACTTTGCAATGTGTAAAATTTTTCTTGGACTTTTAAATGCAAAGTTCTCAGGGCTAAATGACTTACTTTTCCATGGGAAAAATTAGTGAAATATTCTGAATCTGTGATAGAAATTTTGCCCATGTCATTCTCTAAAATCCTTGCAAATTCTAAACAAAAGATTAAGTACATGCCACTGCAGACTGAAGTGATGAAAGAATCAAAAATCTAAACACAGGGAAATTTTTTGGTTTGAAATGTATATACAAAACAATCACTGCCATAAATAAAAAAGACAGCAGGCAACATGAGGCACAGAGTTCAGTTGTAATTTTGTTAAGGGAAATTAAATCTCTTCCATCTTTTACTAATGTAACTTCACTTCCCACATTCTTGAACTTACTTCACTATTAAATGATGGTGATGAAAGGAATGGTATTATATGTTGGAAATGAAATTAAATGAATAATGGTGTCTAAAAGAATAAATCAAGTCCTACTGTTGATGAAAATGAACATAATACATGGTATAAGGAAGGGTTTTTTTTTTTTTAATAGTTCTGAAATAGCACCATGAACTCCTGGATTTAGATTTGATTTGTAGGTCCCTTTTCTCCTATGTCCTGTGCATATATCCCTTTATGTTCATAGTATTTATAGAATCAGCAGTGTAAGTTTATGTGTCCATATCCTGGATCAGTACTTGACTCCTTGAAACTAGACCTTTTGTCATCTTTGTGTATGACATAGCATAAAGACATGTACAAAGGTGAGTGATAAATACTGCATCAGCATTGGGGAGAAAAGTCAACAACTTTTGCTGCCAAGCTTCAACATATATTTGTTCAATGCATTAAATGGATTTCCTCAAACATATTTTGAAGAACTGAGAACTTAAAGGCAGGGGCTGGTGTCAATCTATCTGGAATCAACTTTTGTACCACATCGCTTAAAGCTTACAAATACATGTTTTGCTCTAGAGAAGAGACTGATGTTCACATCTGTCATCAAACAAGATGTCCTTGAACAAGACCAGTGTTTTTGGTGGTTTAATACAGTTAGATTGCTTCTTTCATTCAAAGGCATTTTGTTTGAACACAGACATCTGAGAAGAGATCCACTAAACAAAGGCTTACAAAAGTCATTCAAAGTTCATGTTAAATAAGACTGGTCCATCAAAGCAAGGGTATGAAAAACAAACAAACAAACAAGAAACAGAACTTGTCTCAAATATGATCAGAACTCCCAGTTTAGATGACAAGAAGTGGATTGAAGTGTTTCAGTGGACTTAAGCTGCAATGTCTCAGACTGAGAAATCAGCCAAGGATCACAACTTCCTTCTGAACGGATAAGACAGAGCTAAAGCCAGTTTTAAAGGGAGAAAGTACTACCACTCAATTTGGTCTATTATGGCAATACTGAAAAATAACCCTCACTCCACTAAAACAAAACATAAACTATTACGAAAATGAAATCTAGTTGTTTGACTCCAGTAAATATGCTGCTGCTGCTAAGTTGCTTCAGTCGTGTCCAACTCTGTGCGACCCCACAGACGGCAGCCCACCAGGTTCCCTTGTCCCTGGGATTCTCCAGGTAAGAACACTGGAGTGGGTTGCCATTTCCTTCTCCAATGCAGGAAAGTGAAAAGTGAAAGTGAAGTCGCTCAGTCGTGTCTGACTCTTTGCGACCCCATGGACTGCAGCCTACCAGGCTCCTCCGTCCATGGGATTTTCCAGGCAAGAGTACTGGAGTGGGGTGCCATTGCCTTCTCTGGCAGTAAATATAGAATAGTGCTATAAGATGCTAAGAACTATACCAAAATAAATAAATAAATAAGTAAAAGCAAAAGGGCTGATTTAGATTTTAGATATTCACAATGGGCCTGGTTGCTATAATGTATTTTCCCAGAGTATATTCAATGCAAAGAAAGTCTTTATATAACATATAGAAAAATTTAATATAGTAGTCATATAACTCTTTGTGACCCTATGGACTGCAGCCTGCCAGGCTCCTCTGTCCATGAAATTTTCCAGGCAAGAATACTGGAATGGGTATTCCCATTTCCTTCTCAAAGAGATCTTCCCAACCCAGGGATCAAACCCATGTCTATTCTGTCTCCTCCACTGGCAGGCAGATTCTTTACCACTGAACCATCTAGGAAGCTCCAATTGTTTGTTTAATGTTATTTAAATCCTCTTGGAACATTATGTAATAGTTTTCATCTGATTATTAGCTATTTTTACTGCTTTCGTTTATAGAACATCTATAATTCTATTTTCTGTTTCCTTCTTAAATGGATGTTCATAGATCCTGGATTCTTTTACGTTTATCTGTGTTTATATTGCCTTTTTTAGACAAGCAACAATTCAGTGGCATGTCATAATGGCTTTGAATGATTTCTTTGGTACTAAGCAACCTCTTTTGAGCCATAGTGAAATTAATATGTTAAAAAAAGGCATGTTTTACCTACCTAATTTTTGCTATCTTTGTTCAACATCTTTACAGGTTTTTTTTTTTTTTTTTGGTTACATCTCTTTTTTCATCCATAAACCTGTAAACACCAATCAGATCAGTCGCTCAGTCGTGTCCGATTCTTTGCAACCCCATGAATCGCAGCACACCAGGCCTCCCTGTCCAACACCAACTCCCGGAGTTCACTCCAACTCACGTCCATCGAGTCAGTGATGCCATCCAGCCATCTCATCCTCTGTTGTCCCCTTCTCCTCCTGCCCCCAATCCCTCCCAGCATCAGAGTCTTTTCCAATGAGTCAACTCTTCACATGAGGTGGCCAAAGTACTGGAGTTTCAGCTTTAGCATCATTCCTTCCAAAGAAATCCCAGGGCTGGTCTCCTTCAGAATGGACTGGATGGATCTCCTTGCAGTCCAAGGGACTCTCAAGAGTCTTCTCCAACACCACAGTTTGAAAGCATCAATTCTTTGGCACTCAGCCTTCTTCACAGTCCAACTCTCACATCCATACATGACCACAGTAAAAACCATAGTCTTGACTAGACGGACCTTTGTTGGCAAAGCAATGTCTCTGCTGTAAACACCTATACCTCTCTTCAAATTGTCTCTATCTTTCCTCAATGTACTTCCTTTCTAAGAGAGTCACCATGCTCTTTTCTTTTAGCCCCTAGTGGCTAGTGCTCTAAACTACCAAGTCTCTGGTCTCCAATATTTCCCTTCTAAAGATAGAATTGGAGAAGGCAATGGCAATCCACTCCAGTACTCTTGCCTGGAAAATCCCGTGGATGGAGGAGCCTGGTAGGCTGCAGCCCATGGGGTTGCAAAGAGTTGGACATGACTGAGTGACTTCACTTTCACTTTTCACTTTCATGCATTGGAGAAGGAAATGGCAACCCACTCCAGCGTTCTTGCCTGGAGAATCCCAGGGATGGGGGAGCCTGGTGGGCTGCCTTCTATAGGGTCGCACAGAGTTGGACATGACTGAAGTGACTTAGCAGTAGCAGCAAACATAAAATCCATTTTCTTCCCAAAAAATATTCCCCCAAGGAAGTCAAGGGTAGACGACAAGCAGGACCCAAGCATCCTCCAAAGCACAAACTTAGAGAATTTCCTTTTCATGAACAGTATGAAAAGGCAAAAAGATAGGACACTGAAAGATGAACTCCCCAGGTTGGTAGATGTCCAATATGCTACTGGAGAAGAGAGGAAAAATAACTCCAGAAAGAATAAAGAGACAGAGCCAAAGCAAAAACAATGCCCAGTTGTGGATATGACTGGTGATGGAAGTAAAGTCTGATGCTGTAAAGAACAATATTGCATAGGAACCTGGGATGTTAGGTACCTGAATCAAGGTAAATTGGAAGTGGTCAAAGAGGAGATGGAAAGAGTGAACATCAACATTTTAGGCATCAGTGAACTAAAATGGATTGGAATGGGCTAATTTAACTCAGATGAACATTATATCTACGAGTGTGTGGAAGAATCCCTTAGAAGAAATGGAGCAGCTCTCATAGTCAACAAGAGTCCAAAATCTAGTACTTGGGTGCAATATCAAAATGACAGAATGATCGCTATTCATTTCAAAGGCAAACAACTCAATATCACAGTAATCCAAGACTATGCCCCAATCAGTAATGCTGAAAAAGCTGAAGTTGAAGACCTACAAGACATTCTACAACTAACACCCAAAAAAGATGTCCTTTTCATTATAGGGGACTACAATGCAAAAGTAGGAAGTCAAGAGATGCCTGAAGTAACAGGCAAGTTTGGCCTTGGAGTACAAAATGAAGTAGGGCAAAGGCTAATAGAGTTTTGCCAAGAGAATGCATTGGTCATGGCCAACACCTTCTCCAACAACACAAGAGAAGGCTACATATGGACATCCCCAGATACTCAATACTGAAATCAGATTGATTGTATTCTTTGCAGCCAAAGATGCAGAAGCTCTATACAGTCAGCAAAAACAAGACTGGGAGCTGACTGTGGCTCAGATCGTGAACTCCTCATTGCCAAATTCAGACTGAAATTGAAGAAAGTAGGGAAAGCTACCAGATAATTCAGGTATGAACTAAATCAAATCCCTTATGATTATACAGTGGAAGCAACAAATAGATTCAAGGGATTAGATGTAATAGGCAAAGTGCCTGAAGAACTATGGATGGAGGTTCATGACATTGTACAGGGGGCAGTGATCAAGACTATCCCCAAGCAAAATGTATACCTGTGGTGGATTCATTTTGATATTTGGCAAAACTAATACAATTATGTAAAGTTTAAAAATTAAATAAAATTAAAAAAAAAAAGGCAAAATGGTTGTCTGAGGAGGCCTTACAAATAGATGAGAAAAGAAGAGAAGCTAAAGGCAAAGGAGAAAAGGAAAGATATTAGCATCTGAATGGAGAGTTCTAAAGAATAGCAAGGGAAGAAAAGAAAGCCTTCCTCAGTGATCAATGCAAAGAAATAGAGGAAAATGATAGAATGGGAAAGACTACATATCTCTTCAGGAAAATTAGAGATACCAAGGGAATATTTCATGCAAAAATGGGCACAATAAAGGACAGAAATGGTATGGACTTACAGAAGCAGGAGATATTAAGATGAGGTTGCAGGAATATCCAGAAGAACTATACAAAAAGGATCTTCATGAGCTAGATAATCACGATGGTGTGATCACTCACCTAGAGCCAGGCATCCTGGAATGCAAAGTAAAGTGGGCCTTAGAGAGCATCACTATGAACAAAGCTAGAGGTGATGGAATTCCAGTTGAGCTATTTCAGATCCTAAATGATAATGCTGTGAAAGTGCTGCACTCAATATGCCAGCAAATCTGGAAAACTCAGCAGTGGCCACAGGACTGGAAAAGGTCAGTTTTCATTCCAATCCCAAAGAAAGGCAATGCCAAAGAACGTTCAAACTACTGCACAATTGCACTCATCTCACACACTAGCAAAGGAATGCTTAAAATTCTCCAAGCAGGCTTCAACAGTATATTTACCGCGAACTTCCAGCTGTTCAGGCTGGATTTAGAAAAGGCAGAAGAACCAGCAATTAAATTGCCCACATCTGTTGGATCATCAAAAAAGCAAGAAGGTTCCAGAAAAACATCCATTTCTGTTTTATTGACTATGCCAAAGCCTTTGACTATATGGATCACAGCATACTGTGGAAAAATTCTTAAAGAGATGGGAATACCAGACCACCTGATCTGACTCCTAAGAAATCTGTATGCAGGTCAGGAAGCAACAGTTAGAACTGGACATGGAATAACAGACTGGTTCCACATTGGGAAAGGAGTGCCTCAAGGTTGTATATTGTCACCCTGCTATTTAATTATATGCAGAATATATCACGTGAAATGCCAGGCTGGATGAAGCACAAGCTGGAATCAAGATTGCTGGGAGAAATATCAATAACCTCAGATATGCAAATGACAGTATCCTTATGGAAGAAAGCAAAGAAGAAATAAAGAGCCTCTTGATGAAAGTGAATGAGGAGAGTGAAAAAATTGGCTTAAAACTCAACATTGAGAAAACTAAAATATGGTATCTGGTCCTGTCACTCATGGCAAATAGGTGGGGAAACAGTGGAAACAGTGGCTGACTTTATTTATTTATTTATTTATTTTGGCTCCCAGATCATTGTAGATTGTAACTGCAGCCATGAAATTAGAAGATGCTTGCTCCTTGGAAGAAAAGTTATTACCAACCTAGACAGCATATTAAAAAGCAGAGACATTACTTTGCCAACAATGGTCTGTCTAGTCAAAGTTATGATTTTTCCAGTAGTCATGTACGGATGTGAGAGTTGTACTATAAAGAAAGCTGAACACTGAAAAATTGATGTTTTTGAACTCTGGGGTTGGAGAAGACTCTTGAGAGTCTCTTGGACTGCAGGGAGATCCAGCCATTCAATCCTAAAGGGAATCAGTTCTGAATATTTATTTGAAGGTGAAACTCCAATACTTTGGCCACCTGATGCAAAGAGCTGACTCATTAGAAAAGACCTTGTTGTTAGGTAACATTGAAGGCAGGAGGAGAAGGGGACGGCAGAGGATCAGATGGTTGGATGGCATCTCCTATTAGATGATCATGAGTTTGAGCAAGCTTCACAAGTTGGTGATGGATAGGGAAGCCTGGCATGCTGCAATCCATGGGGTTGCAAAGGACTGGACCCAACTGAGTGACTGAACTGAACTGAACTGAACTGAAAGATAGAATACAGTCTTTTAGATGTAATACTTATGAGGTGTTATCTTTGATGGGCCACCTCTATGACCCTGCTGCACCCTATTCCCTTTGTAATCCTTCTGCTTTTCTCTGCTAGTGTAGGTTCTAAGTAACCAGAACCAGGTTCTCTGTGTGTGTTTTTTTAGTTGATTTACTTTTTATTGAAGGATAAATGCTTTACAGAATTTTGTTGTTTTCTGTCAAACCTAAACATGAATCAGCCATAGGTAGACATATTTCCCCTCCCTTTTAAACCTCCCTCCCACCCCATCCCACCCCTCTAGGTTGATACAGAGCCCATGTTTGAGTTTCCTGAGCCATACAGCAAATTCCCATGGGCGATCTATTTAACATATGGTAATGTAAGTTTCCATGTTACTCTTTTCATACATCTCATCCTCTTTTCCCCTCTCCCATGTCCATAAGTCTATTCTTATCTATCTTATCTATCCATAAGTCTGTCTCTCCATTGCTACTGCTGCTGCTGCTGCTAAGTCACTTCAGTCATGTCCGACTCCACTGCTGCTTTGTAAATAAATTCTTTGGTACCATTTTTCTAGATTCTATATGTCTAAGAATACAGTATTTATTTTTCTCTTTCTGACTTTCTTCACTCTATATAATAGGTTCTAGGTTCATCCACCTCATTAGAACTGACTCAAATGTGTTCCTTTTTATGTCTGAGTAATATTCCATTGTGTATATATACCACAGCTTCTTTATCCGTTCATCTGTCGATGGACTCCTAGGTTGCTTCCATGTTCTAGCTATTGTACATAGTGCTTGGGATATGTGTCTTTTTCAATTTTGGTTTCCTCGGGGTATATGCTTAGGAGTGGGATTGCTCAGTCATATTGGTTTTATTCTTAGTTTTTTAAGGAATCTCCATACTGTCTTCCATAGTTGCTGTATCAATTTACATTCCCAACAAGAGTGCAAGAGCATTCCCTTTTCTCCACACCCTCTCCAGCATTTATTGTTTGTAGACTTTTTGAGTATGGCCATTCTGACTGATGTGAGGTGATACCTCATTGTAGTTTTGATTTGCATTCCTGGGTGTTCTTTGGAAGGAATGATGCTAAAGCTGAAACTCCAGTACGTTGGCCACCTCATGTAAAGAGTTGACTCATTGAAAAAGACTCTGATGCTGGGAGGGATTGGGGGCAGGAGGAGAAGGGGACGACAGAGGATGAGATGGCTGGATGGCATCACCGACTCGATAGATGTGAGTTTGAGTGAACTCCGGGAGTTGGTGATGGACAGGTAGGTCTGGCCTGCTGTGATTCATGGGATCACAAAGAGTCGGACACGCCTGAGCGACTGAACTGAACTGAATAACAAGCAGTGTTGAGCATCTTTTCATGTGTTTGTTAGCCATCTGTATGTCTTCTTTGGAGAAATGTCTGTTTAGGTCTTCCCACTTTTTGATTGGGTTGTTTGTTTTTCTGATATTAAGTTGTATGAGCTGCTTGTATATTTTGGAAATTAATCCTCTGTCTGTTGTTTCATTTGTTATTATTTCCTCCCATTCTGATCCTCTGGTTTTAATAACCTTGTAATCATATGCAGTGGCGTCTCCTAGGCATAGTTAAGCATGGGTCTTAGCTGGGTTTTTGTTGTTGTTGTTGTTGCTGTTCTACTGGTTGTTTTGTAGCATTTTTGGAGAATATAAGGATGAATTAAAATTTAGATAGCACTTTTGTCCTACAGGGATCTGGAATACTCACATATATTTTAATTATAACAAAATTGTATGGTTAATTTCAGAATTTAATAGTTTTACATCTGATTTTACTAAATCATGAAAAATAACTTGCACCACAGAAACTAGTCAGTTGAGCTCTGAAAAGATATTTTAAACATGGTAGAAACATATTTGTTTTTCACTATTGGTTTTTTTTTGTTTTTTTGTTTTTTTAACTTTATTTTATTTTTAAACTTTACATAATTGTATTAGTTTTGCCAAATATCAAAATGAATCCACCACAGGTATACATGTGTTCCCCATCCTGAACCCTCCTCCCTCCTCCCTCCCCATACCATCCCTCTGGGTCATCCCAGTGCACTAGCCCCAAGCATCCAGTAAGGTGCATCGAACCTGGACTGGCAACTCATTTCTTACATGATATTTTACATGTTTCAATGCCATTCTCCCAAATCTTTCCACCCTCTCCCTCTCCCAGAGAGTCCATAAGACTGTTCTATACATCAGTGTCTCTTTTGCTGTCTCATACACAGGGTTATTGTTATCATCTTTCTAAATTCCATATATATGTGTTAGTATACTGTATTGGTGTTTTTCCTTCTGGCTTACTTCACTCTGTATGATAGGCTCCAGTTTCATGAGTATACCACCCAAAGCAATTTATAGATTCAATGCAATCCCTATCAAGCTACCAACAGTGTTCTTCACAGAGCTAGAACAAATAATTTCACAGTTTGTATGGAAATACAAAAAACCTCAAATAGCCAAAGCGATCTTGAGAAAGAAGAATGGAACTGGAGGAATCAACCTACCTGACTTCAGGCTCTACTACAAAGCCACAGTTATCAAGACAGTATGGTACTGGCACAAAGACAGAAATATAGATCAATGGAACAAAATAGAAAGCCCAGAGATAAATCCACGCACATATGGACACCTTATCTTTGACAAAGGAGGCAAGAATATATAATGGATTAAAGACAATCTCTTTAACAAGTGGTGCTGGGAAATCTGGTCAACCACTTGTAAAAGAATGAAACTAGAGCACTTTCTAACACCATACACAAAAATAAATTCAAAATGGATTAAAGATCTAAACATAAGACCAGAAACTATAAAACTCCTAGAGGAGAACATAGGCAAAACACTCTCCGACATACATCACAGCAGGATCCTCTATGACCCACCTCCCAGAATATTGGAAATAAAAGCAAAAATAAACAAATAGGACCTAATTAAACTTAAAAGCTTCTGCACATCAAAGGAAACTATTAGCAAGGTGGAAAGACAGCCTTCAGAATGGGAGAAAATAATAGCAAATGAAGCAACTGACAAACAACTAATCTCAAAAATATACAAGCAACTCCTACAGCTCAACTCCAGAAAAATAAATGACCCAATCAAAAAATGGGCCAAAGAACTAAATAGACATTTCTCCAAAGAAGACATACAGATGGCTAACAAACACATGAAAAGATGCTCAACATCACTCATTATCAGAGAAATGCAAATCTAAACCACTATGAGGTACCATTTCACACCAGTCAGAATGGCTGCGATCCAAAAGTCTACAAGGAATAAATGCTAGAGAGGGTGTGGAGAAAAGGGAACCCTCTTACACTGTTGGTGGGAATGCAAACTAGTACAGCCACTATGGAGAACAGTGTGGAGATTCCTTAAAAAACTGGAAATAGAACTGCCTTATGATCCAGCAATCCCACTGCTGGGCATACACACTGAGGAAACTAGAAGGGAAAGAGACACGTGTATCCCAATGTTCATCGCAGCACTGTTTATAATAGCCAGGACATGGAAGCAACCTAGATGTCCATCAGCAGATGAATGGATAAGAAAGCTATGGTACATATACACAATGGAGTATTACTCACTATTGGTTTTTACTTTTTTTCAAGTATGATAGTTTCTAGGTGGTATATATCATATTGGAAACTTTTCAGTTGAGCTCTGACAAGATATTTTAAACATGGTAGAAACATTTGTTTTTCACTATTTGTTTTTACTTTTTTTCAAGTATGATAGTTTCTAGGTGGTATATATCATATTGCAAACTTTTCAAAGTAGATTCTATATGTCACCTGCATACTTAAGCTTATACTGAGTGAGCTCACTAATTGCATTGTGGTGAAGAAAGTGGTTTTAATCCCTTAAAAAAAAAATTCTGCCAAGTAACACTTTGTGAAACAAGCCTTAAATAATGGCAAAATTATCTTCACAAAACTATTCTGAATATATTTTTAGTCTGTTAGTGATTGAAATTTTATTCTGGAGTGCATCGCAGACTACTATTTTCTATATTCAATACTCTAGAACCTCTTTGAGAACAAAGGGAATATTAAAGTTGTTGGAATATCCAGGGATACATATATGGTAATTTAATTGTCTGTTCCAGTTCTCATTGAGTTCATCATTTCACACAGGCTGAAATTTGATCCTTGTTTCTCACCGGGGCTGATTACAATGTTAAAGAGTTTCAGTTTGCTTTCCAAGAATCATTTTTATTACCATGATTTTGTGACATTGGAAATTGAGGTGGAAACTAGAACAAGTAGAAAATTATGATGGTTCCTTTAATTTTAGTAATAATAATAGACTGAGATGTTTTTAAGAGTTCTATGATGTTAATATGTTCTATAAAGTATGTCTTCCATCAAGGTGTTAATTTCCTTGCCTTCACTTAAAAGAAAACAGAGAATAAATAAAAGTGACATTCTCTTATATCCAACTGTTAGGCTATCAAAGGAAGCAAAATAAAAAGAAGGAATCATTTCTTTCAAAAAGAAATGATTGTACACTATATAAAGAGAAAAGCACACAGAGTGATAATGAAATGAAAAATTATATACCAACTTGGAAATTGGTGAGGAGAAAAATGATGACAGCTAAAATTCATGTGAGCTTTGTGAGTCTCTGCCAATGTATTTTAAACAATTATTATGGTTGGAGAAACATTATATTTAACCACTGACCTCAATATCATCAAGAAATATAGATGTACCATCAAAGTCACAGTGTAATACTGATCTCCTAGCATTCAATAACACCTATCAGTAGGTACTCAGTGTATTTTTCCACTATAGTATTCCTAAAACCAGATACTATACCCTGCTAGTAATACTAAGTTCCACAATATTTTATGGTAAACGTGATAAATTATAAAATTCAAGATAATAATAAACAGGTACTATTCAATGAAATTTTTTTAATCAGAATGTTTATGGCTTAAATAAAAGAAGTATACAAACATAAAATAATCTACAATTCAAGTGGTTAGTAATACTCATTAGATTTCTATGAAACCAAGGCAAATGAGTGATTGAAAAACAAGTCTATCCCTCTTTACAGTCTCTTTTATTCTATTAATAAAGTATACTATATTGAGTGCTATCAGGTTTTAGGCACCAGTCAGTAAAGACAAGGTAACAGACTAAGCAGACTTGCTTCTTAGACCCACTCAGTTGGAAGATTTATAGAAAATGAAGAAAATATATACCAAGAATATGCAAATCAAGAATGTCCCATATGGCAATACTGGAGCAAGCAGAGTAGAGTATCATGGAGAGACCACTGATAAAATTTTATTACATTCATGGTGGATAATTTTAGGATTATCCAGGGTTTTAATTCCTTATTGTCTAGTTCTAGAAAGATATTTTTACTCGGATGTAATTTAAAGAGTATGGATTTTGAAGTCAAATAGACTTGTATTCAAATTTTGACTCTTCTCCATCTATTAATTGTTTATTTTTAGAAATGTATTCAGTTATACTAAGCCACATTTCCCCCATTGTATAAAATGTATTAATGCTTTGATTATAATATTCCTATTAAGATTAAAAACACTAAAATGTGTAAAGAGCCTAGTAGAATATTCTTAGTAAGTCTTTATTGTTAGCTTACTTCACTTTGTTACTGATGGCAAGAATTCTAGCAGAGGAAAACATGCCATGTTCTACTTATTCAACCTAATTTATTTCATCCATGGAAATAAAATGCTTTCATGTTAAATATTACATGTTTTAAGAATTCCCTTTCAAAAGATCAGGGTAGCAGGATTTTCTCAAGTAAGGTTGAAGTTCCAATAATAGAGATATCTGTAATCCATCAAATTCAATAGGCTTCAATATTCTATGCAAATAATCCTAATTTTCCAAATTCCATGTAAGTCACACTATCCCCTTTAAGTCATGAGTAGCTAAAGATCAGGTATCATATTATCTTTTGCTGTATCACTAAGTGATACCTAGAATATATCCAAGATAATGAAACAAAATATACAATATTATCCTCTCTTTTCTCTCTCATTACATATATATATATATATATATATATATATATGTGCGTCTAGGTTTATAACTCATTGATTACTTTACACTTTTCCCAAAATGCCTATGCATTTTAATAATAACCTAAAAGAAAGAGAGAAAAACAACTTTATTTGTAGTTTTATGGGAAGTAATTTGCAAACCAGACACCTGAACTCAGACTCACTGTGTCAGTACTATAACACACTGAAAGAGACTACCATCAGGGCTGGAAACTTGGCCTAAAAAAAGCATGGATATTCTGAGTTCATTACTCTAGGCTTGGTATCTTGCCCGGAAGACCTTTAAGCAGTTCAGGTCATTTAGGGAAAGGCAGTCAGCTGAAACAAAGCTGGCAGAATAGGTCACTAAGTCCAAAATATCAACATGGGTAAGAGGGAGTTAAAAGTTAGGAAAGCCAGAGAGGACGAAAGCAGGCAAGAAGCTGGATGGAGGATATTCCCAGATACTAAACATTCAGTGATCAGCATGCAGTGTGCACGTGAGGTAATGATTATGCAGATTCTGGTACAAAGGAATGCTATCTCAACCAGGAGGATTCCTGCTGGGACAGCAAAAAGTTTCTGGACAAGCTGACAGTTTCCTTCCATAGGAGAGGACTTTGTAGTGTATGTATCATGTTAAGGAAGCCAAACGTTCTGATACAACTGGGATGCTTTGAGCTGAGCAACTAGTGTCAGGAGCAAACCAATTAAGAAACCACTTAAGTTCTCTTACATTTATTTTCTGAGCCAGAAATGCTTGGTGAAAAGATTGCAAGATTAATCCCATTAATAGGATCTTGAGGATTTACCTCTAGTTTCTTTATTCTCCTTGTTCAGTTCAGTTCAGTTTAGTCGCTCAGTCGTGTCCGACTCTTTGCAACCCCATGAATCAAAGCACGCCAGGCCTCCCTGTCCATCACCAACTCCCGGAGCTCACTCCAACTCACGTCCATCGAGTAAGTGATGCCATCCAGCCATCTCATCCTCTGTCGTGCCCTTTTCCTGCCCCCAATCCCTCCCAGCATCAGAGTCTTTCCCAATGAGTCAACTCTTCGCATGAGGTGGCCAAACTACTGGAGTTTCAGCTTCAGCATCATTCCTTCCAAAGAAATCCCAGGGCTGATCTCCTTCAGAATGGACTGGTTGGATCTCCTTGTAGTCCAAGGACTCTCAAGAGTCTTCTCCAACACCACAGTTCAAAAGCATCAATTCTTTGGTGCTCAGCCTTCTTCAACTCTCACATCCATACATGACCACTGGAAAAACCATAGCCTTGACTAGACAGACTATTGTTGGCAAAGTAATGTCTCTGCTTTTGAATATGCTATCTAGGTTGGTCATAACTTTCCTTCCAAGGAGTAAGCGTCTTTTAATTTCATTGCTGCAGTCACCATCTGCAGTGATTTTGGAATCCCCCAAAATAAAGTCTGCCACTGTTTCCACTGTTTCCCCATCTATTTCCTGTGAAGTGATGGGACCGGATGCCATGATCTTCGTTTTCTGAATGTTGAGTTTTAAGCCAACTTTTTCACTCTCCTCTTTCACTTTCATCAAGAGGCTTTTTAGTTCCTCTTCACTTTCTGCCATAAGGGTGGTGTCATCTGCATATCTGAGGTTATTGATATTTCTCCCGGCAATCTTGATTCCAGCTTGTGTTTCTTCCAGTCCAGCGTTTCTCATGATGTACTCTGCATATAAGTTAAATAAGCAGGGTGACAATATACAGCCTTGATGTACTCCTTTTCCTATTTGGAACCAGTCTGTTATTCCATGTCCAGTTCTAACTGTTGTTTCCTGACCTGCATATAGGTTTCTCAAGAGGCAGGTCAGGTGGTCTGGTATTCCCATCCCTTTCAGAATTGTCCACAGTTTATTGTGATCCACACAGTCAAAAGCTTTGGCATAGTCAATAAAGCAGAAACATATGTTTTTCTGGAACTCTCTTGCTTTTTCCATGATCCAGTGGATGTTGGCAATTTGATCTATGGTTCCTCTGCCTCTTCTAAAACCAGCTTGAACATCAGGAAGTTCACGGTTCATGTATTGCTGAAGCCTAGCTTGGAGAATTTTGAGCATTACTTTGCTAGCATCTTAGATGAGTGCAATTGTGCGGTAGTTTGAGCATTCTTTGGCATTGCTTTTCTTTGGGATTGGAATGAAAACTGACCTTTTCCAGTCCTGTGGCCACTGCTGAGTTTTCCAAATTTGCTGGCATATTGAGTACAGCCTTTCACAGCATCATCTTTCAGGATTTGAAATAGCTCAACTGGAATTCCATCACCTCCACTAGCTTTGTTCGTAGTGATGCTTTCTAAGGCCCACTTGACTTCGCATTCCAGGATGTCTGGCTCTAGGTCAGTGATCACACCGTCGTGATTATATGGGTCATGAAGATCTTTTTTGTACAGTTCTTCTGTGTATTCTTGCCACCTCTTCTTAATATCTTCTGCTTCTGTTATGTCCATACTATTTCTGTCCTTTATCGAGCCCATCTTTGTAGGAAATATTCCCTTGGTATCTCTAATTTTCTTGAAGAGATCTCTAGTCTTTCCCATTCTGTTGTTTTCCTCTATTTCTTTGCATTGATCACTGAGGAAGGCTTTCTTATCTCTTCTTGGTATTCTTTGGAACTCTGCATTCAGATGCTTATATCTTTCCTTTTCTCCTTTGCTTTTCACTTCTCTTCTTTTCACAGCTATTTGTAAGGCCTCCCCAGACAGCCATTTTGCTTTTTTGCATTTCTTTTCCATGGGGATGGTCTTGATCCCTGTCTCCTGTACAATGTCATGAACCTCATTCCATAGTTCATCAGGCACTCTATCTATCAGATCTAGGCCCTTAAATCTATTTTTCACTTCCACTATATAATCATAAGGGATTTGATTTAGGTCATACCTGAATGGTCTAGTGGTTTTCCCTACTTTCTTCAATTTAAATCTGAATTTGGCAATAAGGAGTTCATGGTCTGAGCCACAGTCAGCTCCCAGTCTTGTTTTTGCTGACTTTATAGAGCTTCTCCATCTTTGGCTGCAAAGAATATAATCAATCTGATTTCGGTGTTGACCATCTGGTGATGTCCATGTGTAGAGTCTTCTCTTGTGTTGTTGGAAGAAGGTGTTTGCTATGACCAGTGCATTTTCTTGGCAAAACTCTATTAGTCTTTGCCATGCTTCATTCTGTATTCCAAGGCCAAATTTGCCTGTTACTCCAGGTGTTTCTTGACTTCCTACTTTTGCATTCCAGTCCCCTAGAATGAAAATGACATCTTTTTTGGTATTAGTTCTAAAAGGTCTTGTAGGTCTTCACAGAACCATTCAATTTCAGCTTCTTCAGCATTACTGGTTGGGGCATAGACTTGAATTACTGTGATATTGAATGGTTTGCCATGGAAACAAACAGAGATCATTCTGTCGTGTTTGAGATTGCATCCAAGTACTGCATTTCAGACTCTTTTGTTGACCATGATGGCTACTCCATTTCTTCTGAGGGATTCCTGCCCACAGTAATAGATATAATGGTCATCTGAGTTAAATTCACCCATTCCAGTCCATTTTAGTTCACTGATTCCTAGAATGTCGACATTCAGTCTTGCTATCTCTTGTTTGACCACTTCCAATTTGCCTTGATTCATGGACCTGACATTCCAGGTTCCTATGCAATATTGCTCTTTACAGCATCAGACCTTGCTTAATCACCAGTCACATCCACAGCTGGGTATTCTTTTTGCTTTGGCTCCATCCCTTCATTCTTTCTGGAGTTATTTCTCCACTGATCTCCAGTAGCATATTGGGCACCTACTGACCTGGTGTGTTCCTCTTTCAGTATCCTATCATTTAGCCTTTTCATACTGTTCATGGGGTTCTCAAGGCAAGAATACTGAAGTGGTTTGCCATTCCCTTCTCCAGTGGACCACATTCTGTCAGATCTCTCCACCATGACCCGCCCATCTTGGGTTGCCCCACAGGCATGACTTAGTTTCACTGAGTTAGACAAGGCTGTGGTCCTAGTGTGATTAGATTGACTAGTTTTCTGTGATTATGGTTTCAGTGTATCTGCCCTCTGATGCTCTCTTGCAACATCTACCATCTTACTTGGGTTTCTCTTACCTTGGGCATAGGGTATCTCTTCACGGCTGCTCCAGCAAAGCGCAGCCGCTGCTCCTTACCTTGGACGAGGGGGTATCTCCTGACCGCCACCCTTCCTGACCTTCGATGTGGAATAGCTTCTCTAGGCCCTCTTGCGCTGATGCAGCCACCGCTCCTTGGACGTGGGGTTGGTCCTCCCGGCTGCAGCCCCTGGCCTTGGGCATGGGGTTGGTCCTCCCGGCTGCAGCCCCTGGCCTTGGGCATGGGGGCATGGGGTAGCTCCTCCAGGCCACTGCCCCTGACCTCGGATGCTGGGTAGCATCTCTCAGCCGCGGCCCCTGGCCTCAGATGTGGGGTAGCTCCTCCCGGCCGCCGCCCCTGACCCTGGAATTGGGTAGCTCTTCTCGGCCATTCCTGAGCCTTTGCAGGAGGTTAAAAAAAATCAGACATTACTTTGCTGACAAGGTCCATATAGTCAAAGCTATGGTTTTTCCAGTAATCATGTATGGATGTGAGAGTTGGATTATAAAGAAGGCTGAGCACTGAAGCATTGATGCTTTTGAACTGTGTTGTTGGAGAAGACTCTTGAGAATCCCTTAGACTGCAAGGAGATCAAACCAGTCAATCCTAAAGGAAATCAGTCCCAAATATTCACTGGAGGGACTGTGTCTGAGCTGAAGTTCCAATACTTTGGCTACCTGATGTGAAGAACTGATTCTTTAGAAAAGACCATGATTCTGGGAAAGATTTGAAGGCAGGAGGAGAAGGGGATGACAGAGGACACAATGGTTGGATAACATCGCCAACTCATTGGACAGGAGAATGAGCAAACTCTGGGAGATGGTGGAGACAGGGAAGCCTGGTGTGCTGCAGTCCATGGGGTTGCAAAGAATCGGACACGACTGTGTGACTGAACAACAAAGGAGGTTTACTTGACTAAAATCCATGTGATTGTATAGACTGAAACTTCTCATTCTCATTTTTTATTGAGTGTCTTATATGATGATGCCAAATGTAGTTGTTGCTCAAAACATATTATTAAATAGAATAATTATTTTTGACAGGGAAAATGTCCTCTTAACTCTTGTATTTTCTGCATCTAAATAGAGGTCTTTAATTGGCTTGAGGGAGTTCAAAATATCTTTTTAAAGTATGTTTAGGTTATTATAAAATATCAAATCTCTATATTCATTTTTTTTATGTGGCATCAGTGCAAATGCTTTTTGGCATATGAAAATTAAATACTGTATTCTAATACATAGGAAGAGCCAGGTCATTTATATCCTACTTAGTAACAGGCGATGGCACCCCACTCCAGTACTCTTGCCTAGAGAATCCCATGGACAGAAGAGCCTGGTAGGCTGCAGTCCATGGGCTCGCTAAGAGTCGGACATGACTGAGGGACTTCCCTACCCTTTTCCCTTAGTAACAGTATAAATAATGAGATGCTAAATGTTCACACATACAACTGCTAAAAACCTTAAAAGAGAAATTCAAAAAGAAGTTTTAAAGGATTTTTATTCTGCCTCTCTTAGAGAAAGGTGCTGTTTATTATGCTTGTGTGTTGTTTTGGTAATTAAAATAGAGTTGGAAAAAGGATAAGGCAATATAAAATGGAATGTCATCTCTTCCTGTGATTTATTTTCTTATGGGGTGGGGGAAAACAGGAGGGCAAATCATACAAATGTTATAGCAATAATAAAAATATGATTTATTTCAATCTCTATTTAAAATGCCATTCTGCTTCAGTCAGAGAGTGAGATGGTCATGTAAACAAATTAGGAACCTGATGATGCAACTTTTCAAAACGAAATGATTGCTATGGGTTAAATAAGTATGCACATTCATAATGCAAGTTGTGTTTTCTCCAACTATACATATAGACGTTTATGGTGAAATATTACCATATAATATTTATGAGACCACACACTCAAACAGAATTCCTGAAATCATAGGACATTGCAACCTGGACTGCTGCCTTGCATTTAGGCCAACATTTGGGGGCTTAAGATGGTTAATTTTATGTGTCAACTTGGCAAGGCCACGGTTCCCAGATATATGGTCAAATGTGAGTCTAGATGTTTTTTTGAAGGTATTTTTTAGATAGGCTTAACATTTATTCAGTCAACTTTGAGTAAAGTGGATTACCTTCTATAATGTGAGTGGGCCTCTTTCAATCTGTTAAAGACCTAAAGAGAAGAGATTCCTGGAGGAAGGAGGAATTCTATCTCCAAACTGCCTTTGGCCTCCAGCTACAACATGAATGCTTTCTTTAGTCTTCAGTATGCTGGACTGCTCTGCACATTTTGGACTTGTTAGCATGTTTCAGAATGGAATGACACATTTGAAAGTCACTTACACAATTTCCTATTAATATTAGTTCTTGGATATGAATCCTCCCATTCATTAAATAGACTCATTGTCATTCAGAACTCATTTCCCATAGTGCTTTAGGAAATTCTGACTACGAGCTCATCTTTAGCAGGAGTTATTTTTTTGGTGGGGATTCCTTATACCTTGTAATCTCAAATTCAAAATTCCCCTACAAGGAATTTTCCAAGTTTTCCCTTCAGAACTGGTTCCAGACCAGTTTTTACATTCAGCTTTGTTCTGGGAGAAATAGTATCAACTTCACATTGAGGCATAACCTTTGCATTTGGATTTTTCTCAGATGACCCTATTTCCATGTCTGTATGTGCAGGATTTAGCCAATTTCTCTCATATAACTTGCATTGGAAGTGGTGCACTGATATTATTGGTGATATAAGATTGGTGATACACAATTCTGTATATTTCTTTTTGATAAGTTACATTTGAGAAGAATGGAGAAACTTCAGGCAAAAGGCACTGCAAGTGTAATATGCTTGGAGTGTTGGAGGAGCAGCAAAGAGTCAAGTGTGGCTAGAAAATAGTGAGAATGAGTGTCAGATTGATGAGATCATGTCAGAAGGATAGTAGAAGCCAGTTCATGTACGGTCTTGTGTGCTATCCTTGTATGCAAGGATGAAAGCAGAGAGAGAGAGAATGGTGGCTCAGAAGAGGGATGTAACAGTGGAAATAGTGAGGCGCTTTCAGAGAGTGGATATATTTTAAAGTTATAGTTTGCTGTTGGGATGAGTATGAGTTTTTAAAGAAAAGAGAGGATTTAATTTTAGGAATTGTATAGCTATGTGATCTTGGGATACTAATTTTAATTTTTGTAGGTATGTTTTCTCATTTATGAAACCTATTTTACAGTAGCCACTAGCCACATACAAATATGGCTATTTACATGAAAATTAAAGCTAATTAAAGAGAATTAAAAATCAGTTCATGAGTAGTATTAGGCACATTTGAAGTGCTCAGTAGCTACATGCATAGAACGTTTCCATCATTGCAGCAACCATTGTTGGAATGTGCTGGACTAGAATGTTTTTAAAGGCCCCTTCTACACAAAATTCAATAATTGAGTAAACTAGGGGAACAATAATGGACTTCAGTTCAGTTCAGTTCAGTCGCTCAGTCGTATCAGACTCTGTGACCCCATGAATTGCAGCATGCCAGGCCTCCCTGTCCATCACCAACTCCTGGAGTTCACCCAAACTCATGTCCATCAAGTCACTGATGCTATCAAGCCATCTCGTCCTCTGTCGTCCCCTTCTCCTCCTGCCCTCAATCCTTCCCAGCATCAGAGTCTTTTCCAATGAGTCAACTCTTCGCATCAGGTGGCCAAACTATTGGAGTTGCAGCTTTAGCATCAGTCCTTCCAATGAACACCCAGGGCTGATCTCCTTTAGAATGGACTGGTTGGATCTCCTTGCAGTCCAAGGACTCTCAAGAGTCTTCTCCAACACCACAGTTCAAAATCATCAATTCTTTGGCGCTCAGCTTTCTGCACAGTCCAACTCTCACATCCATACATGACCACAGGAAAAACCATAGCCTTGACTAGACGGACCTTTGTTGGCAAAGTAATGTCTCTGCTTTTCAATATGCTATCTAGGTTGGTCATAACTTTCCTTCCAAGGAGTAAGCGTCTTTTAATTTCATGGCTGCAGTCACCATCTGCTGTGATTTTGGAGCCCAGAAAAATAAAGTCTGATACTGTGTCCACTGTTTCCCCATCTATTTCCCATGAAGTGGTGGGACTAGATGCCATGATCTTTGTTTTCTGAATGTTGAGCTTTAAGCCAACTTTTTCACTCTCCACTTTGACTTTCATCAAGAGGCTTTTTAGTTCCTCTTCACTTTCTGCCATAAGGGTGGTGTCATCTGCATATCTGAGATTATTGGTATTTCTCCCAGCAATCTTGATTCCAGCTTGTGTTTCTTCCAGTCCAGCGTTTCTCATGATGTACTCTGCATATAAGTTAAATAAGCAGGGTGACAATATACTGCCTTGACGAACTCCTTTTCCTATTTGGAACCAGTCTGTTGTTCCATGTTCAGTTCTAACTGTTGCTTCCTGACCTGCATATAGGTTTCTCAAGAGGCAGGTCAGGTGGTCTGGTATTCCCATCCCTTTCAGAATTTTCCACAGTTTATTGTGATCCACACAGTGAAAGGCTTTGACATAGTCAAGAAAGCAGAAATAGATGTTTTTCTGGAACTCTCTTGCTTTTTCCATGATCCAGCAGATGTTGGCAATTTGATCTCTGGTTCATCTGCCTTTTCTAAAAACAGCTTGAACATCTGAAAGTTCATGGTTCATGTACTGCTAAAGCCTGGCTTGGAGAATTTTGAGCATTACTTTACTAGCGTGTGAGATGAGTGCAATTGTTTGGTGGTTTGAGCATTCTTTGGCATTGCCTTACTTTGGGATTGGAATGAAAACTGATTTTTTCCAGTCCTGTGGCCACTGCTGAGTTTTCCAAATAATGGACTTACATTATTGCTATTTATCAGTTAACTTATTGGCTAATACGCAGGCTTGTTTATGTTGTCAGTAGTGCTTACTGAATTCAATTGAGCCAGTACAGAAAATCACAAATGACCTGAAGTGAAGGCTAAAAGCTACAATAGAAAAAAAACAGGTGGGGGGAATGTGAGACATCAAGAAGAATGGTCAGCTCTTGAAAACTGATTAGTTAGGAAGTTGAAAAAGAAGTAGAGGTCAACTAGAAGTTTACAAATGCTGTGGAAAGGAGTCAGTGGGTCAGAAGAAAGAGCAGTAATGGGCCAGATGGGAAGTTGTAGCCCTCACAGTGCAGGCGAGTACTCTGAATACTAAAATTCAGTCTTTAGGTGATAGTGCTCTCAAAGAGACCAGGAAGAATAGAGACAAAGAGAAATGATGTAAAGCAATTGTTGATTTTATGGAAATCATCTTAATTATCCAGAATTGTTCTTACTCGAATATAGTTTTCAGGAAATACATTTCCTCCTCTTATGGAGCATTTGACAACCTACAGAAAGAAAATGTTGAGGTCAGCTTGCAGATCTCATTTCATTTAACAATGAGGCAGTTCAGGCCCTAGAGATGACAGTCATTAATAGTATTTTCTATTATAGCAAATAATTACCATTTTTTTCCCTTCTGGTAGAGAGTTAACTTACTAACTACATAAGCCATTCCTCTCACTTCCATTTTTGTTACAACACTGGCCTCCATATTAAGTTATAGCTCTATTATCTTAGCTCCTCCTTAAGGAATAATCATTTAAAAAGTCCTTATAATCAATATTCTACCTTAAAACTACAAATAAAGGAACAGAATTCAATTCATGGAATTTCTGTCTACACAGTAAAAAATGAGAGTAAGAGATGGAAGAAACCTTAGCAAAACAATGTATTCCATTTTACCTTTCATATTACAGATGGGGGTCCTAAGACTCAGGAAGTATAACATTTCACCCAAGTTACATAGCTAGCTCATGGCAGAACAGAAGCTAAAACTAAATTCTCTTGACATCTACTCATTCAGATAGTTTGCTGCCAAAGGACATTAGGAACTTACAGATATCACCATCATCATCAACACTAACATCAATTACAGAGTGCTTCTTATGTGACAGTACCACTCCCTTTCAATTCTTAGCTCTTCAATTAGTTTCAGATCACTGTTACAATGAACTTCTCATGCATCAGCTCATTTCATTCTTGTAAAATGCTATGAGGTAAACTCTATCATTATACCTTTTTTCAGAGAAGGCGATGGCACCCCACTGCAGTACTCTTGCCTGGAAAATCCCATGGACGGAGGAGCCTGGTACGCTGCAGTCCATGGGGTCGCGAATAAACCAAGGCATAGAAGGTGAATGCTAAAGTTTATTGATCCCCATTCTGCACATTTTCCTACATATATTCATAATCTCATAATTTCTTTAATTTCTTTTCTCACAGTGTTTGCTGTTTCAATAGTAATAATACCATATCCATTTCTTGAGCAGAATAAGACATCTTCCCTGAATCCAAGGAACCTACATCCTACTGGCTGACACTTTCACCTAAACCAATAATTACTACATTCTGAGAATATGTTTTATAATATATTTTTATCAAGTGCATATATGAACTGCAGTAAATGAATTATCTTACTAGTTGTGGAGATGGAGGAAATGCCCTTGAATTTTGCTTTCAAGAAAACATAAACAGGGCTGAAAAGTGGGGTATGCATTCCAGATCCCAGGCCAAAATTAGCTCACCTGGACAAGATGTGCATAATAAGATATTTGGTTGGAAGAGATTAATCTGGAAATAATCTTTTGTGTAGGTCTATTTTTCTTCTTGAAATTCCTGTGTATTCAGTTAGTACCCCTTAAAACACATAATAAAATATATATATTGTATAAGTCATTGCTAAACTAAATTGAAAATGTATTGATTGATTGAATACAACTATTTTTGCACTTTTCTCTCACATGTATGCAAGGTTATGTGTCGAAATATTTTAGTCTAACAAACAAGGAAAAACTTTGTAATTCTTAAACTACTTTATGCATATTAACAATAAATTATGCATTCTCATTGGCAACTGTTTATCAAATAACTCTCTTAGTTTAAATTTTGTCTAAATAACTTTCCCCAATAATTTATAAAATCTCCTGACAGTCAATGAAGCGAAATAAACCAAATTAATTTTCTTTTTTCCATCCTTCCTTCCTGTCTTCCTATTCCTCTCTCTTTTCCTTCTACTAATCTCTCTGCCCTCCCTGATGAGAAAAGGAGGGGTTTGAGATGCCAAAAATGTTATTAATTTATTCTGTATTATATAACAGTGTCAGAACTGATAGAACATTTTAGATGAGTGAAATACATGATTCTTATATTTAAGAGCCCTGGGAAGTTTTTAACAGAGCTCACCTCAAGGCTATATATTGTCACCCTGCTTATTTAACTTATATGTAGAGTATATCATGAGAAACGCTGGACAGGAAGAAGCACAAGCTGGAATCAAGATTGCTGGGAGAAATATCAATAATCTCAGATATGCAGATGACACCACCCTTATGGCAGAAAGTGAAGAGGAACTCAAAAGCCTCTTGATGAAAGTGAAAGAGGAGAGTGGAAAAGTTGGCATAAAGCTCAACATTCAGAAAATGAAGATCATGGCATCTGGTCCCATCACTTCAAGTGGAAACAGTGTCAGACTTTATTTTGGGGGGCTCCAAAATCACTGCAGATGGTGACTGCAGCCATGAAATTAAAAGATGCTTACTCCTTGGAAGGAAAGTTATGACCAACCTAGATAGCGTATTAAAGAGCAGAGACATTAGGTTTTCCAGTGATCATGTATGGATGTGAGAGTTGGACTGTGAAGAAAGCTGAGCGCCCAAGAATTGATGCTTTTGAACTGTGGTATTGGAGAAGACTCTTGAGATTCCCTTGGACTGCAAGGAGATGCAACCAGTCCATTCTGAAGGAGATCAGCCCTGGGATTTCTTTGGAAGGAATGATGCTAAAGCTGAAACTCCAGTACTTTGGCCACCTCACATGAAGAGTTGACTCATTGGAAAAGACTCTGATGCTGGGAGGGATTGGGGGCAGGAGGAAAAGGGGATGACAGAGGATGAGATGGCTGGATGGCATCACTGACTCGATGGATGTGAGTCTGAGTGAACCCTGGGAGTTGGTGATGGACAGGGAGGCCTGGCGTGCTACGATTCATGAGGTCACAAAGAGTCGGACACGACTGAGTGACCTAACTGACCTGAACTGAATTTTTTTAAAAAAAAGACTATTAACTCTCCTTCCTTCCTTTTTCTGCCATCTGCTCCCAGTTCTTTTTACCAATATTGCTACAAAAATTAAGGAAAACACATTCTCACTGAGATCAAGCAGGGCTCTCTTGTAGTTCACTTTTATTGTCTTGATAACACAGTTCGAGAATGTACCATGTGTTTTTGCTCTTCAGTTACTTTGAAGCAAGGCACAATTGGTGAATTGGCTGTCAAGTGGTTTTCGAAGGAGCCACTTCTTGTGCTCTGATAGAGAGATGAGAGCACAAGACCCAAATGGTAAATATTTAACAATGGGGAGTTCTCCTTCCCTTGCTTATACTCTGGCAGAGATTTGTAATACTAATAATCAGCTTTAATTAATAGGTGGTTGTGCCTGAAGTCACAAGTCTCCCAACAACAACAAATTACATACACATCTTATTAAACCTTTTATTGTTGATGTCTCTTTTGCTGCAATAATGTACTCATCTTAAGATATGAACAGAAAAAACATTGTCTGATCCATCATAAATGCTGAAAAGGTGTTGAATGAGCAAATATATTAATAAATAAAGGCTGAACACTTCTATAACTTTATGAGTGATTGTATTCCATTATTTATGTAATAATAAAATTGCCAGGTTTGATGAGGATGACAATGATAAAAGCAAAGTAAACCCCTGCATTTTAGACTGTATTGCAATTTGCAAAATATTTTCACATGTATCTATTCAAACAATTTTCATAGAGAAAGGAGAGTTGCGTTCCCTTATGTATTTACAAGTCATTAGTATTGGTAACTCACGTTCAGGTAAGTCTCTTTTTCACTGGTTCTAGGATTTTTGTTGGAAAAGACTTTTGAGAGTCCCTTGGACTGCAAGGAGATGCAACCAGTCCATTCTGAAGGAGATCAGCCCTGGGATTTCTTTGGAAGGAATGATGCTAAAGCTGAAACTGCAGTACTTTGGCCACCTCATGCGAAGAGTTGACTCATTGGAAAAGACTCTGATGCTGGGAGG